>NC_050595.1:0-27500 GCF_013368585.1 Megalops cyprinoides
GGTTGATCGGATTTTCTATCTATTTGGACTTTCAAAAGGCATTTGACAAAGTTCCGCACGAGAGACTCATATTGAAAATGACATCTGCGGGAATTACAGGAGCTACCACCGAGTGGGTTCGAAGTTGGCTGTCTAATAGAAAGCAGACTGTAACTGTGGGAGGAATTGTATCAGAGCAGGGTCCTGTACAAAGTGGAGTCCTACAGGGATCGGTGTTGGGGCCTTTGCTATTTCTTACATACATAAATGATCTTGATGCAGAAGTTAGTAGTAAAATAGTAAAATTTGCAGATGACACAAAACTAGGGGGCCTAGCCAACAGTATAGAATCAACTAAGGTAATACAGAAAGACCTAAACAGCATAAAATTGGGCAGATACCTGGCAGATGTCATTCAATTTAGGTAAATGTAGTCTTGCATGTTGGAAATAAGAACCTTAGACAAGACTACTTCATGGGTGGAAAAAAACTAGAATGTGCTCAATTTGAAAAGGACGTGGGAGTAATGGTTGACCCAAGCTTAACAGGATCTAGGCAGTGTGCTGTAGCAGTAAAAAAGGCCAACGGGATGCTGGGATATATAACCAAAAGTATTGAGTATAAATCTAAAGAGGTCATATTGAAATTATACAATGCCTTAGTCAGACCGCACCTGGAATACTGTGTGCAGTTCTGGGCACCACACTATAAAAAAGATACCGAAGCTCTAGAAAAGGTTCAAAGAAGGGCAACTAAATTAGTTCCTGGCATGAAATATAAAAGCTGTGAGGAAAGACTCAAGTTACTTAACCTATTAAGACTAAGCGAGAGGAGGCTTAGGGGTGATTTAATTGAGGTATTTAAATTTATAAAAGGAATCAATAAGGTTAACTATTATAGATTCTTTAGGGTGAGTTCAGTCTGTAAAACAAGGGGACATAAATGGAAACTAGTTAAGAGTAAGTTCCGCACTGATATAAGGAAATATTATTTTACACAAAGAGTTATCAATACATGGAATACGTTGCCAGGTCATGTAGTTGAGGCAGAGACCCTTGCTGTGTTCAAGTCTAGACTTGATGCAGTTTTGGATACTCTTTAATTAAGAAATGGCGAGCTTAGGTGGGCCGAATGGCCTGTTCTCGTCATCATATGTTCTTATGTTCTTATGATAATTCGGCCTATCGCTATCCTTTTCTTTCTGTTCAATTGATTTGGGTGGCACGGACCCCGGCATCGCTGTGATTCTGTTGTGTTTGTGTGTTGTGATTCTGTTTTTTTTTTTAATACTGAATGGAAAGTATATGAAACAAACAAAAGTAAGGAGGTGTGTAAAATATAAGCTGTGAAAGTGCAAGGTAAACAGAGTCAGATTAGTGTCCTTTTTACAGTGTGGGTGTGCTTATGGAGTTCAGTCCCTCCCTCCGTCTATGCCCCTTTCTGCTCATTGGTTCTCAGCCACCCGCTACCTGCTGCACTTTGTTTTGGTCCTTTCACAGCGGTGGTGCCCCTGACTGTTGACGCCACCACATCAACGGCAGATGAACTTTGGACACTTGGGAAGAGCCCGGAGGCTGAGTGCAGCTGCGCACAGAGCGTGCGCAGAGCTGGAGCTCACGCTTCCCGCTTTCTTCACCAACGAAATAAGAATCCTCCCACCCCACCTGCCAGTGCAATGTGCTTGCCAGCAGCCGACCTCTCGGTCACGTTTGCTTTGTTTCCCGGCTTCGGCCACTGTGCTGTCTCAGGTTGCAGCTCTGCCCTGAAGCACTGCCCAGGTGCCTGGATTTCAGGGACATCCTGCATTCTGCCACAGACATCCCCAGAATGCATCAGTGTAGCTTTTGTACGTTTGTATTGTGAACCTCTTCTTTATGTACAATGCCCTGGTGAAATCAACTTTGTGCCTTTAGGGATGGACCATAAGCATGGACCACGTGTGTGTCGCTCTTCCCGGCTTGCACAGGGTTGAGGGCAGCAGATGGAAGACTTGGTATTGACATTGCAATACAGTGTCTTTCATTCTCTTTTTGTTCTGGAAATTATCATCCATTATAATAGAATATGAAATGTAAGGTTACCAAAAGCACTTTTTATCAGTGGAGGGTAAACTCCATGTCATATTTGCAATGTGAACTGTAAATGTGCAAAGGTGATCCATCAAACCAACTGTTGCATTTGCAAGAAACTTCCTTTCTCAAATTAGATGCGTCATTTTGTGTTAACTGACAAGGGATGTTAAGCTGTATCCGGGAATATTGGGTCTTCCTCAGTGTCTAATGGTGCTCAGGACTCCATGGGGTGACGTCTGCCTTTCCTTGTTTCACCGTCAGTTGATTTGATAGCAGCCTGCCCCTACGTCGCTCCAATAACATTTAATCAATGCCTGCACTTTAGGCAAGTCAAAAATCCATTTTAATTCCTTACATAACAAAGGTGATGGAATGAGTTCTGGGGGCAGCAGAGGCCTGTTTTGTCCTCAGTTTTGGTGAATAATGCAGTGGTTTCCTAGCTAGCGTGAGGTGAAAGCACCGAATGACCCAGTTCAGCTAAGTTGGTGTTCTTTATCTTTAAATGTGTGTAGACGATAATACTGTAAATGTCTGTCAATTGTACACATTTACTCATTATTGAAACAATAAACCATCTTACATAAATGCTTTGTAAACTAGAAGACTTAAAAGACTTTAGACTTAAAAATCTTTGCTGTATCTGGTCCTTTCTCAATACAGACATTTTGCAGGTATTATAAAATGTTTTTTTTTCCTCACGAAAATGACGAAAGACATAGTCAAGAGGTTCAGTTGTTGTTCAGATCAAACATCAGAAGGGGTAGGAAATCTGATTTAAGTGACTTTGACCGTGGGATGATCGTTGGTGCCAGACGGGGTGGTTTGAGTATGTCAGAAAGTGCTGATCTGCTGGGATTTTCACGAGCAGCAGTCTCTAGAGTGTATATAGAATGGCGCGAAAGACAAAAAACATCCAGCGAGCAGCAGTTCTGTGGGCGAAAACGCCTTGTTAATGACAGAGGTCAGAGGAGAATGGCCAGACTGGTCCAAGCTGACAGGAAGGCGACAGTAACCCAAATAACCACACGTGACAACAGTGCTATGCAGAAAAGCATGTCTGAACATACAACACGTCGAACATTGAGGTGGATGGGCTACAGCAGCAGAAGGCCCCTCCGGGTACCACTCCTGTCAGCTAAGAACAGAATCACTCGCATCTGTTTTAATGTACTGTAATGTATTACAGCATACTACAAGAATGCTATGATATATTCAAAGATAATACTATACTGTATATGCATCAATATGTTTCTGATTACAGCTTGGGTCTTTGTTTTGTGGTGAATAACAGGAGTTTGGTTCAAATGCATCACTTCACCGGGTGCGGAAACATCTTGCTGGATTTTGTCATTTGTGTATGGTGCCTGAAACTGGAATTAGATGTGTTCTCTTTCTGTCTGTGTATGTGTGTGAGACTGTGTGTGTGTGTGTGTGTGTGTGTGTGCGCATGTGCGTGTGTGTATGCGAGTGTGTGTGTGTGTGTATACGTGAGACTGGTTGTGCGCGTGCGTATGCATGTGTGACTGTGTGTGTGCGCGTGTGTTTGTATGCGTGTTAGACTGTGCGAGTGTGTGTGTGCATGTGTTCATGCGCATGTGTGTGTGTGTGTGTGAGACTGTGTGTGCATGTGTGAGACTGTGTGTGCGTGTGTGTGTGTGTGTGTGTGAGACTGTGTGTGCGCGTATATGCGTGTTTGTATGCGAGTGTGTGTGTGTGTGTATATATGTGAGACTGGTTGTGCGCGTGCGTATGCATGTGTGAGTGTGTGCATGTGCACTCATGTGTGTGTGTGTGCGCGTGTGTTTGTGCGTGTGTGTGTGTGCATGTGTTGATGCGCGTGTGTGTGTGTGTGTGTGTGTTTGTATGCGTGTTAGACTGTGCGTGTGTGTGTGTGTGTGCATGTGTTCATGTGTGTGTGTGTGAGTGAGCCTCTGTCTGTGTATGTTTTTGTGTTTTAAAGTGTATTCATTTAAGGAGTTAAATGTAATAAAACGGTTAAAACTGTCAGTTTGCGCCATCTAGTGGACAAAATATAAAGCTACACCATTCATATTTGAAAGGGGATTTTCAAGGCAAAATGCCTGCAAATTTTTAAACGTTTAAAAATAATTGTGTGTGTGTGTGTGTGTGTGTGTGTGTGTATGTGTGTGTGTGCGTTTTTTCTGTGTGTGTGTCTTTGTGATTGTGCAGTTTTTAAAGTGTACATACCTAAAGTGTAAAACGTGACTAAAGTTATAAAAACTGTAAATTTGTGCCATCTGGTGGACAAAATATAAAGCTACACCATTCATATTTGAAAGGGGATTTTCAAGGCAAAATGACTGCAAATTTTTAAACGTTTAAAAATAATTGTGTGTGTGTGTGTGTGTGTGTGTGTGTGTGTATACGTGAGACTGGTTGTGCGCGTGCATATGCATGTGTGATTGTGTGTGTGCGCGTGTGTTTGTATGCGTGTTAGACTGTGCGTGTGTGTGTGTGCATGTGTTCATGCGTGTGTGTGTGTGTGTGTGTGAGACTGTGTGTGCATGTGTGTGTGTGTGTGAGACTGTGTGTGCGTGTGTGCGTATGTGCGTGTGTGTATGCGAGTGTGTGTGTGTGTGTGTATACGTGAGACTGGTTGTGCGCGTGCGTATGCATGTGTGTGTATGTGCACGCATGTGTGTGTGTGTGTGTGTGAGACTGTGTGTGCATGTGTGTGTGTGTGTGTGTGTGTGTGCGCATGTGCGTGTGTGTATGCGAGTATGTGTGTGTGTGTATACGTGAGACTGGTTGTGCGCGTGCGTATGTATGTGTGTGTGTATGTGCACGCATGTGTGTGTGTGTGCGCATGTGCGTGTGTGTATGCGACTGTGTGTGTGTGTGTGTGTGTGTGTATACGTGAGACTGGTTGTGCGCGTGCGTATGCATGTGTGAGTGTGTGTATGTGCACGCATGTGTGTGTGTGCGTGTGTTTGTATGCGTGTTAGACTGTGCGTATGTGTGTGTGCATGTGTTCATGTGTGTGTGTGTGTGTGTGTGTGCGTTTTTCCTGTGTGTGTGTCTTTGTGATTGCGCAGTTTTTAAAGTGTTCTAACTTAAAGTGTAAAACGTGACTAAACTGGTAGAAATTGTAAATTTGCGCCATCTGCTGGACAAAATATAACGTTACACCATTCATATTTGAAAGGGGATTTTCAAGGCAAAATGACTGCAAATTTTTAAACGTTTAAAAATAATTGTGTGTGTGTGTTTGTGTGTGTGTGTGTGTGTGTGTGTGTGTGTGTGTGTGTGTGTGTGTGTGTGTGTGTGTGCGTTTTTCCTGTGTGTGTGTCTTTGTGATTGCGCAGTTATTAAAGTGTACATACCGAAAGTGTAAAACGTGACTAAAGTGATAAAAACTGTCAATTTGCGCCATCTGCTGGACAAAATATAAAGCTACACCATTCATATTTGAAAGGGGATTTTCAAGGCAAAATGCCTGCACATTTTTAAACGTTATCAAGTTTCACACTTAAAATCAGTACATTTTGAAACACAACAAAAAGCGCGCACACACACACACACACACACTCACATGAACGTGTTTTAAACATTTAGAAAATTGCAGTCATTTTGCCTTTAAATCACCATTAAAATATGAATGGTGTAGCTCCGTATTTTGTCCACCAGATGGCGCTAGTACAACTGGTGCAGTCATTTTGCCTTTCAAATCACCATTAAAATATGAATGGTGTAGCTCCGTATTTCGTCCACCAGATGGCGCTGGTACAACTTTTTTTTTTCCATTAACTTTTACACTTTAAATGAGTACACATTTAAACTTTAAAACGCACAAACAGACGCAGAAGCACACAAACACACATACAATCCCAACAGAATTTTAAAACATTTAAAAAATTGCAGACATTTTGACTTTTAAACCCCCATTAAAATATGAATGGTCTAGCTCCAATAAATGGCGCATATTCATATTTTTTCAGTTTTATCGTGCTGTTTTAATTTAAATGTGTACGTTTGAAAACACACAATCGCCCAGACAGACACACACAAACTCTCAAATACACGTTTTTAAACGTTTAAAAAAAATTGGAGTCAATTCGCTTTTAAAATCCCCTTTGAAATATGAATGGTGCATCTCCGCATTTTCTCCACCAGATGGCGCTTTTGTACAACTTTTTTTTTTTCCATTAACTTTTACACTTTAAATGAGTACACATTAAAATGCAGACACAGACTCATACACACACACACTTATACTTGTATACTCACACTGTTTGTTTGTAAGGGTGCACCCAGTTACTTCCCAATGCATTATTATTTTAATCATTCATATTCTGTATCTTAGTAGTTTTGTATTGTACCTGTTTGATTTGGAATAGGATTTGTTTTGTTTCATCTAATCCATTTCATTTTATTTTAAACCTAAATTGACACAGTCCAATGTCATACATTGATATCAACATGCCTCATAACATTTCACAATTGACTATTCGGGTAAAATAAATAAAAAATAACACCTAATACTTTAAACACGGGGTCAAGTCTTTTCCTCCTGCGTAGAACCTAGACGTGTACCTAGCCATAGTGGGTTGCACAACCAAAGAGGGCTGATGTTACACCTCTCTTTGTCCTGCTCCACTGGCTCCCTGTAGCTGCCCGCATCGTGTTCAAGGCCTTGATGCTTGCGTACAGGACGAGCAAAAAAGCTGCACCTAGCTACCTGGACTCACTACTACAAGCCTACGCTGCGCTTTGCTAGTGAACGGTGTCTGGTGGTCCCGTCGCATCGTGGCGCAAAATCACTATCCGGAACTTTCTCCCCCGATGGTGGAATGAACTTCCACACTTCACCCGTTCTGCCGAGTCCCTCTCTGTCTTCAGAAGACACAGCTCTTCCGCTCTCACCCGAGCAGCTGAAAAACTACCACCTGAAAGAATTTCTCATGTCTCGAAATGATGAAAAATGTAATGGAATGCTTTAAGGCACTGGTTATCCCTACCAGCTAGCTGGTACCTTGTCTGGCCAGCCATTGAGAACTGGTCAGGCAGTTCTTTTACTATTGTTGACTCCTTATGGTTTTTTTTGCTTTTGTTGTGCTCTGCCTCACCTGTAAGTCACTTTGGATGACAGTGTCTGCCAAATAAATGAAAGTAAATGTAAAAGGATGAGTGCAATAAGGCTGTGACTGAAATTTGCAGAACAATTTGATTGTATAGCTAACATAATATATGCAAAATTTCCACCAGTCATGGGGACGGGGATGAGAAGCCAGGGTTGCTGGGCTGAATAAGGCATCTGAGGACACACATGACATGATTCTTTTCCTGTAGGGTATGATCGAGCAGTCAGATTACACCAATGCCACCAGCCATTTTCTGTGTACGACTGCGTAGGTCAAGACTTCAGGGCCCTTCTCTCCCTCTTAGCATAGTCAGTGTACGTGCGTGTGACTGCATTTACCGGGCCCGTGCACCTCGATTCCTCTGTGGTGGTGCTGTTGGCTGGGCGCTCATCACTGAGCAGTTGTTTTTAGAGGCCCACTGTTGGACTGACAGTGCTGGCGTATCCCATAGGAGGAGGGCCCCATGATGGGGGAGGATGAGATGGAGGATGTGGATGAGATGTTGTGGATTCTGACGAACTGGGGCCTATTTGTTAAAAAGTCCACTACCCAGCTGCACAAGGATGTCTACTATCACCAAAAACAATGCCGGCATCCCTGGCCCCCTCAGGCCGCGGATGAGCTGACAGAGGTGCAGAAAATGCGCGCGTGCCAAGTAGTGTGAAGTAGATCTGCTGCTTGCATGACACACAGAGGACTCAAAACGTACCTGCGTTGCGTTTTTGATCAACGATATCATATTATTGTCCAAGGCTTTACTGCATGATCGGAATGACAGATTATCCGGGGCTATTTTTTTTATTCTTATTTCTGATAAAAAAAAAATTGAGATCAGGGGCTATTCATGAAACTTTCGAGGCTGTAGCCTCGGATGCCCAGGCCTAACGACGCCACTGACTGTTAGAATACCTCAGGAATAACACACAGATTTGCCGCTGAGGTGTGTTTAAGGCCTACTGCAAACCAGGCCAACGTTGCCGTTTGATTCGTCTGTCCTCTCTCTCTCTCAGCCTCAGTGCCTTGTGTCTTTGTAGAGAGGACCACTCTTCACCCCCCTCAGACGCCTGTGTGGATTTGGGGGATTTGTGTGGGCTCAGGTGATCAGGGGAATGTATTTACAAACAGGCTCCTCTTATCTGCTTGCTGTGAAGCTGAATAGTTTGTATCGCCCACTCACAGTATGCAGAAATGTGTGTGTACCTTACCCTCCTGCGAAGGCTAAATGCCAAACTGCCTCTCTTACCCCTTCACACCTTCACACAAGTGTTCCTCAGTGCTGTTGAAAGGGTTAAAAGAATGCATTCATGTGTGCATGTTTGTCAGGTGTCTGAAAATTTGAAAGCTAGTCCTGTTAGGGACTGACTATCAGATGATTCTTTTTCTTTCCTCAAACTATTCCCTGAACAGCAAGTTCTTCTGTCCATATTGTTTGAAAATAAGTCCCTGGGTCAGAACAAAAGATTTTATACTGTAGTGTCCCCCTTCTTATAAGAAGTGTTTAAGGGCTCGATTGGGCATCTTGCTCGATTGCTCTAGCGAGTCCCTGCTGTGTTTGCTGGTGTTGTGTTTGTGGAGTGGTTTCTGTGCTATTACATTCAATCGGATAAAAATAAAAATTGGTGCTATTTACCTAGCAATTACATAAGGTAGGTCTGATCTGCTCTTAAAGTTGAATCTTTTGTTGCCATTTGGGGACAGAGAGGGAATTTTCCACTTTTTTTTCCTCCGTCGCAGCTAATTCGCCTCTATCCGAGCAGGGTTTTTTTTTTGTGATTTTTCGCCCTCTCAGGAGCAAATCTTTAAATAATTAAGCAGCACACTTTAGCTAGCTATTCGGGTAGTTTAGCTAACTAGCCGGCTTTTTTTTTATTATTATTATTTTTCTACTATTTTTCAGCGTCAGATTTTAGGATATTCTGATTCTGGTTGTGTTAGCGCGTCTGCTGAACTGTAAACGTAGTTTTATTGTATTAGGCTAAGTGGCATTTCTTGCGCTTGATTTCTGCCTTTGACTGTTCTGAGCCACCTCGGTGCTTTTAGCACTTTTTAGCTGGTAATTCTGTCTCGGCAGTAAATCCTTATTTAGGGAAAGCGTTTTCAGTTAGGGGAAAAATGTGGCCAAAACTGTGCGAGAGTTGCCTGTTGATCGGATTTTCTATCTATTTGGACTTTCGAAAGGCATTTGACAAAGTTCCGCACGAGAGACTCATATTGAAAATGACATCTGCGGGAATTACAGGAGCTACCACCGAGTGGGTTCGAAGTTGGCTGTCTAATAGAAAGCAGACTGTAACTGTGGGAGGAATTGTATCAGAGCAGGGTCCTGTACAAAGTGGAGTCCTACAGGGATCGGTGTTGGGGCCTTTGCTATTTCTTACATACATAAATGATCTTGATGCAGAAGTTAGTAGTAAAATAGTAAAATTTGCAGATGACACAAAACTAGGGGGTCTAGCCAACAGTATAGAATCAACTAAGGTAATACAGAAAGACCTAAACAGCATAAAATTGGGCAGATACCTGGCAGATGTCATTCAATTTAGGTAAATGTAGTCTTGCATGTTGGAAATAAGAACCTTAGACAAGACTACTTCATGGGTGGAAAAAAACTAGAATGTGCTCAATTTGAAAAGGACGTGGGAGTAATGGTTGACCCAAGCTTAACAGGATCTAGGCAGTGTGCTGTAGCAGTAAAAAAGGCCAACGGGATGCTGGGATATATAACCAAAAGTATTGAGTATAAATCTAAAGAGGTCATATTGAAATTATACAATGCCTTAGTCAGACCGCACCTGGAATACTGTGTGCAGTTCTGGGCACCACACTATAAAAAAGATACCGAAGCTCTAGAAAAGGTTCAAAGAAGGGCAACTAAATTAGTTCCTGGCATGAAATATAAAAGCTGTGAGGAAAGACTCAAGTTACTTAACCTATTAAGACTAAGCGAGAGGAGGCTTAGGGGTGATTTAATTGAGGTATTTAAATTTATAAAAGGAATCAATAAGGTTAACTATTATAGATTCTTTAGGGTGAGTTCAGTCTGTAAAACAAGGGGACATAAATGGAAACTAGTTAAGAGTAAGTTCCGCACTGATATAAGGAAATATTATTTTACACAAAGAGTTATCAATACATGGAATACGTTGCCAGGTCATGTAGTTGAGGCAGAGACCCTTGCTGTGTTCAAGTCTAGACTTGATGCAGTTTTGGATACTCTTTAATTAAGAAATGGCGAGCTTAGGTGGGCCGAATGGCCTGTTCTCGTCATCATATGTTCTTATGTTCTTATGATAATTCGGCCTATCGCTATCCTTTTCTTTCTGTTCAATTGATTTGGGTGGCACGGACCCCGGCATCGCTGTGATTCTGTTGTGTTTGTGTGTTGTGATTCTGTTTTTTTTTTTAATACTGAATGGAAAGTATATGAAACAAACAAAAGTAAGGAGGTGTGTAAAATATAAGCTGTGAAAGTGCAAGGTAAACAGAGTCAGATTAGTGTCCTTTTTACAGTGTGGGTGTGCTTATGGAGTTCAGTCCCTCCCTCCGTCTATGCCCCTTTCTGCTCATTGGTTCTCAGCCACCCGCTACCTGCTGCACTTTGTTTTGGTCCTTTCACAGCGGTGGTGCCCCTGACTGTTGACGCCACCACATCAACGGCAGATGAACTTTGGACACTTGGGAAGAGCCCGGAGGCTGAGTGCAGCTGTGCACAGAGCGTGCGCAGAGCTGGAGCTCACGCTTCCCGCTTTCTTCACCAACGAAATAAGAATCCTCCCACCCCACCTGCCAGTGCAATATGCTTGCCAGCAGCCGACCTCTCGGTCACGTTTGCTTTGTTTCCCGGCTTCGGCCACTGTGCTGTCTCAGGTTGCAGCTCTGCCCTGAAGCACTGCCCAGGTGCCTGGATTTCAGGGACATCCTGCATTCTGCCACAGACATCCCCAGAATGCATCAGTGTAGCTTTTGTACGTTTGTATTGTGAACCTCTTCTTTATGTACAATGCCCTGGTGAAATCAACTTTGTGCCTTTAGGGACGGACCATAAGCATGGACCACGTGTGTGTCGCTCTTCCCGGCTTGCACAGGGTTGAGGGCAGCAGATGGAAGACTTGGTATTGACATTGCAATACGGTGTCTTTCATTCTCTTTTTGTTCTGGAAATTATCATCCATTATAATAGAATATGAAATGTAAGGTTACCAAAAGCACTTTTTATCAGTGGAGGGTAAACTCCATGTCATATTTGCAATGTGAACTGTAAATGTGCAAAGGTGATCCATCAAACCAACTGTTGCATTTGCAAGAAACTTCCTTTCTCAAATTAGATGCGTCATTTTGTGTTAACTGACAAGGGATGTTAAGCTGTATCCGGGAATATTGGGTCTTCCTCAGTGTCTAATGGTGCTCAGGACTCCATGGGGTGACGTCTGCCTTTCCTTGTTTCACCGTCAGTTGATTTGATAGCAGCCTGCCCCTACGTCGCTCCAATAACATTTAATCAATGCCTGCACTTTAGGCAAGTCAAAAATCCATTTTAATTCCTTACATAACAAAGGTGATGGAATGAGTTCTGGGGGCAGCAGAGGCCTGTTTTGTCCTCAGTTTTGGTGAATAATGCAGTGGTTTCCTAGCTAGCGTGAGGTGAAAGCACCGAATGACCCAGTTCAGCTAAGTTGGTGTTCTTTATCTTTAAATGTGTGTAGACGATAATACTGTAAATGTCTGTCAATTGTACACATTTACTCATTATTGAAACAATAAACCATCTTACATAAATGCTTTGTAAACTAGAAGACTTAAAAGACTTTAGACTTAAAAATCTTTGCTGTATCTGGTCCTTTCTCAATACAGACATTTTGCAGGTATTATAAAATGTTTTTTTTTCCTCACGAAAATGACGAAAGACATAGTCAAGAGGTTCAGTTGTTGTTCAGATCAAACATCAGAAGGGGTAGGAAATCTGATTTAAGTGACTTTGACCGTGGGATGATCGTTGGTGCCAGACGGGGTGGTTTGAGTATGTCAGAAAGTGCTGATCTGCTGGGATTTTCACGAGCAGCAGTCTCTAGAGTGTATATAGAATGGTGCGAAAGACAAATAGCATCCAGCGAACAGCAGTTCTGTGGGCGAAAACGCCTTGTTAATGACAGAGGTCAGAGGAGAATGGCCAGACTGGTCCAAGCTGACAGGAAGGCGACAGTAACCCAAATAACCACACGTGACAACAGTGCTATGCAGAAAAGCATGTCTGAACATACAACACGTCGAACATTGAGGTGGATGGGCTACAGCAGCAGAAGGCCCCTCCGGGTACCACTCCTGTCAGCTAAGAACAGAATCACTCGCATCTGTTTTAATGTACTGTAATGTATTACAGCATACTACAAGAATGCTATGATATATTCAAAGATAATACTATACTGTATATGCATCAATATGTTTCTGATTACAGCTTGGGTCTTTGTTTTGTGGTGAATAACAGGAGTTTGGTTCAAATGCATCACTTCACCGGGTGCGGAAACATCTTGCTGGATTTTGTCATTTGTGTATGGTGCCTGAAACTGGAATTAGATGTGTTCTCTTTCTGTCTGTGTATGTGTGTGAGACTGTGTGTGTGTGTGTGTGTGTGTGTGTGAGCATGTGCGTGTGTGTATGCGAGTGTGTGTGTGTGTGTATACGTGAGACTGGTTGTGCGCGTGCGTATGCATGTGTGACTGTGTGTGTGCGCGTGTGTTTGTATGCGTGTTAGACTGTGCGAGTGTGTGTGTGCATGTGTTCATGCGCATGTGTGTGTGTGTGTGTGAGACTGTGTGTGCATGTGTGAGACTGTGTGTGCATGTGTGTGTGTGTGTGTGTGAGACTGTGTGTGCGCGTATATGCGTGTTTGTATGCGAGTGTGTGTGTGTGTGTATATATGTGAGACTGGTTGTGCGCGTGCGTATGCATGTGTGAGTGTGTGCATGTGCACGCATGTGTGTGTGTGTGCGCGTGTGTTTGTGCGTGTGTGTGTGTGCATGTGTTGATGCGCGTGTGTGTGTGTGTGTGTGTTTGTATGCGTGTTAGACTGTGCGTGTGTGTGTGTGTGTGCATGTGTTCATGTGTGTGTGTGTGTGTGTGTGTGTGTGAGTGAGCCTCTGTCTGTGTATGTTTTTGTGTTTTAAAGTGTATTCATTTAAGGAGTTAAATGTAATAAAACGGTTAAAACTGTCAGTTTGCGCCATCTAGTGGACAAAATATAAAGCTACACCATTCATATTTGAAAGGGGATTTTCAAGGCAAAATGCCTGCAAATTTTTAAACGTTTAAAAATAATTGTGTGTGTGTGTGTGTGTGTGTGTGTGTGTGTGTATGTGTGTGTGTGCGTTTTTTCTGTGTGTGTGTCTTTGTGATTGTGCAGTTTTTAAAGTGTACATACCTAAAGTGTAAAACGTGACTAAAGTTATAAAAACTGTAAATTTGTGCCATCTGGTGGACAAAATATAAAGCTACACCATTCATATTTGAAAGGGGATTTTCAAGGCAAAATGACTGCAAATTTTTAAACGTTTAAAAATAATTGTGTGTGTGTGTGTGTGTGTGTGTGTGTGTATACGTGAGACTGGTTGTGCGCGTGCATATGCATGTGTGATTGTGTGTGTGCGCGTGTGTTTGTATGCGTGTTAGACTGTGCGTGTGTGTGTGTGCATGTGTTCATGCGTGTGTGTGTGTGTGTGTGTGAGACTGTGTGTGCATGTGTGTGTGTGTGTGAGACTGTGTGTGTGCGTGTGTGCGTATGTGCGTGTGTGTATGCGAGTGTGTGTGTGTGTGTGTATACGTGAGACTGGTTGTGCGCGTGCGTATGCATGTGTGTGTATGTGCACGCGTGTGTGTGTGTGTGTGTGTGAGACTGTGTGTGCATGTGTGTGTGTGTGTGTGTGTGTGCGCATGTGCGTGTGTGTATGCGAGTATGTGTGTGTGTGTATACGTGAGACTGGTTGTGCGCGTGCGTATGTATGTGTGTGTGTATGTGCACGCATGTGTGTGTGTGTGCGCATGTGCGTGTGTGTATGCGACTGTGTGTGTGTGTGTGTGTGTGTGTATACGTGAGACTGGTTGTGCGCGTGCGTATGCATGTGTGAGTGTGTGTATGTGCACGCATGTGTGTGTGTGCGTGTGTTTGTATGCGTGTTAGACTGTGCGTATGTGTGTGTGCATGTGTTCATGTGTGTGTGTGTGTGTGTGTGCGTTTTTCCTGTGTGTGTGTCTTTGTGATTGCGCAGTTTTTAAAGTGTTCTTACTTAAAGTGTAAAACGTGACTAAACTGGTAGAAATTGTCAATTTGCGCCATCTGCTGTACAAAATATAACGTTACACCATTCATATTTGAAAGGGGATTTTCAAGGCAAAATGACTGCAAATTTTTAAACGTTTAAAAATAATTGTGTGTGTGTGTTTGTGTGTGTGTGTGTGTGTGTGTGTGTGTGTGTGTGTGTGTGTGTGTGTGTGTGTGCGTTTTTCCTGTGTGTGTGTCTTTGTGATTGCGCAGTTATTAAAGTGTACATACCGAAAGTGTAAAACGTGACTAAAGTGATAAAAACTGTCAATTTGCGCCATCTGCTGGACAAAATATAAAGCTACACCATTCATATTTGAAAGGGGATTTTCAAGGCAAAATGCCTGCACATTTTTAAACGTTATCAAGTTTCACACTTAAAATCAGTACATTTTGAAACACAACAAAAAGCGCGCACACACACACACACACACACACTCACATGAACGTGTTTTAAACATTTAGAAAATTGCAGTCATTTTGCCTTTAAATCACCATTAAAATATGAATGGTGTAGCTCCGTATTTTGTCCACCAGATGGCGCTAGTACAACTGGTGCAGTCATTTTGCCTTTCAAATCACCATTAAAATATGAATGGTGTAGCTCCGTATTTCGTCCACCAGATGGCGCTGATACAACTTTTTTTTTTCCATTAACTTTTACACTTTAAATGAGTACACATTTAAACTTTAAAACGCACAAACAGACGCAGAAGCACACAAACACACATACAATCCCAACAGAATTTTAAAACATTTAAAAAATTGCAGACATTTTGACTTTTAAACCCCCATTAAAATATGAATGGTCTAGCTCCAATAAATGGCGCATATTCGTATTTTTTCAGTTTTATCGTGCTGTTTTAATTTAAATGTGTACGTTTGAAAACACACAATCGCCCAGACAGACACACACAAACTCTCAAATACACGTTTTTAAACGTTTAAAAAAAATTGGAGTCAATTCGCTTTTAAAATCCCCTTTGAAATATGAATGGTGCATCTCCGCATTTTCTCCACCAGATGGCGCTTTTGTACAACTTTTTTTTTTTCCATTAACTTTTACACTTTAAATGAGTACACATTAAAATGCAGACACAGACTCATACACACACACACTTATACTTGTATACTCACACTGTTTGTTTGTAAGGGTGCACCCAGTTACTTCCCAATGCATTATTATTTTAATCATTCATATTCTGTATCTTAGTAGTTTTGTATTGTACCTGTTTGATTTGGAATAGGATTTGTTTTGTTTCATCTAATCCATTTCATTTTATTTTAAACCTAAATTGACACAGTCCAATGTCATACATTGATATCAACATGCCTCATAACATTTCACAATTGACTATTCGGGTAAAATAAATAAAAAATAACACCTAATACTTTAAACACGGGGTCAAGTCTTTTCCTCCTGCGTAGAACCTAGACGTGTACCTAGCCATAGTGGGTTGCACAACCAAAGAGGGCTGATGTTACACCTCTCTTTGTCCTGCTCCACTGGCTCCCTGTAGCTGCCCGCATCGTGTTCAAGGCCTTGATGCTTGCGTACAGGACGAGCAAAAAAGCTGCACCTAGCTACCTGGACTCACTACTACAAGCCGATGCTGCGCTTTGCTAGCGAACGACGTGTGGTGGTCCCGTCGCTTTCTCTGAAAAAGAGATTGATAAAATAAAAAATTATTTTTCTAAAAAAAAGCAAAACCCTTACGGAAGGAGTATAACACATTCAATAAACAGGCATTGGGATAACTTAAAACATAAAACAATCAAAACCAGAAAAACAGCAGACAAACCAAGACAACGAACAAAAAAACCAAGCCTATCAAAAGTTATTCACCAAAAACCAATGTATGTGGCAATCTAACATGCAAAGGGGGTACCATTTGAAACATGTTCCCCCACAGTCTGGCAGGACACTTTTCCCAGGAGCCCATATGGGACTTAGTCAATTTTTGACATGGACATTTTTTATAATGGGAGTTCTATGGCAGCACCCGCTTATGAAGGTCGTAGAGACATGAAACTGGTACCGATGGATTCAGGACCTAATGTTATGGGGGGGTAGAACTTGGTTTCATTGGTAGCGTTTATCCCTATAATCCTAGTGGAAGGTCTATGGCAACACCCGCTTAGGAAGGTCGAAGAGACACCAAACTGCTGCCAGTGGATTCAGGACCTAGCATAAACCTAACCCTAACCCTAATCCTAACCCTAATCCTAAAATTAGGGTCCGATATTATGAAAGTGGACGAGTATTTGTACCGCGATCCGTGATCCCGGCGGATTGCAACGCACTCTTCCGATTTGAAATCGGAGGTTCCCCGGCCGAGATACGACTTTTTAAATTTGCAAAAAAAAACATTCGTTTTTCCTTAGGGTTTCGATTTTAATTTTTTTGGGGCACTTAACGGGGGGATAAAATTTTTCTCCCGCCCTTGACTCGAAGCCGGTCCCCCAAAGTATTTTTTAAAAATACCCCAGTCCGTCCCCAGTTCTTGGTCAGGGAGCTACAATTTTTTAAAAAAGTCTGCAGTACCTCCTCTTACTCTCTGGGGGCACTGATACAGACACTTTTCTCTATAGTCAAGGACATAATTGCACTATAAGGCCCTAAAACCAGGGGATTTCACCCCAAAAGTCACCCCCAAACTTCTTTGGACTCTTCCACTAGGGTGGGGCAGTATCACCAAAGTGGTTTCCTGTACGCATTGGTGATAAAAGTCCGTAGCATATCACCAAAGTGGTTTCAATTCAGTTCAAATCAATTCAGTTGTCACAAAGCAGCTTTACATCAGTAGTCCAGGCCTGATACCCTCTCAGAGTAAGCTAAAGGTGTCAGTGGCAACGAAAAACTCCCTATCTAATAGGAAGAAACCTTGAGCAGAGTCCGGGTCAGAGGGGGACTCCATCTGCTTGTGGCTGGAACTGGGTGGACAAATTCAGTAGGAAAGAATTTCCTAAGAACTTCTTAACAGTACTTAAGAATGGTGAAACATGTAGGTAGTAAAACACAGCAATGTAGGTGCGTAAACACCTTTTTCCTGTCTGCTTTGGTGATATTGGATCCTAAACTCTGTCGGACTAGCCGAAACTTGATTGATGCATGCCCAAGGGATGGGCCCATATCACCAAAGTGGTTTCCTGGACATTTTGGTAATATAGCACCTGTATGTAATTTGTGCAATCACATTTATTCAGTTCAATTAGGCTTTTTTATAAAGCACATTTAGCAATTAGTGTTGTGTCAAGGTGCTTTACGGAAACCAAGGCCAAAATTTATGAGCCAACAATTGTACATCTGTAAGAAGTGTTTGATCTACCAGCATGTACCAGTACATAAAAGAATAAAACTCATTTGTTTTCTTTCAGGGAAGGAGAAGGAGGGTTATCTATCCAAAGGAACTGGTTGAACTCCTCAGGTCATCTTTTGCAGAGGATCTTAGGAGGAAATATATCACCAGGGGATAGGTTGGATTCTGTTATATTCTACTGATGAGACTATTAGTTACTGATATACATTATTAATTGTTTTAATTTGAAATTCATATTTTCAAGATTCAAGATTCAAGGTTGTATGTCAGAACAGCACCCTGCTCCCATTTGCAAGGCCAATTTCCTCAATTTGGAGAATGTTTACACCAAAGATGCACAAGATGTGTTTATGTTATGAAGACCTTGTCAAGAAGGAGCCTCAGTTTTATTAATAATATTCTGTTTGTTTACTTCCTGACTCTTCTTTGTGTCTGATCCAATAAGTTTGTCATTGTGTTGCAGCATATATATGTTTTGAAATCTGAGGGCCAGATGACATGTTTGCAATTTTGAGGCACCAACCCTGTGTGTTACTTTAATGGGGCTCCAAACTTTGATTTCCTGGTTTAGGCCCCACAGCCAAGGAAGAGTATATGTACTGTAGGTCCTGTAATTGAAATGCAAAACTGTGGGCATATGAAAACTGCACCATTGCCATGTGGCCCTCGTTACACATGACATAGCTGAATTTGGATGCTCTAGGTCAAAAGGTCAAGGCCAGAGAGGCTTTTTAAGACATTGGACACAATGGTAATATGGTAAGTATGAAATCCACATAATAAAAGGCCCTAACACCCCGGGCGGACACAATGGTAATATGAAATGCACATTGGTAATAAACGGCCCTAACACCCTGGGTGGACACAATGGCAATATGTCATCCACATTGGTAATAAAAGGCCCTAAAAACCTGTGCATAAAAGGTCACGAAACAGTTAAGGGGGGCTATGTAGGGTGTTTCTTTACAACTCCCATCACTCTGGGTTTTCTAGTAACCTACTTATTTTTAGTGGCCACTGGGGGGTGTCGGAGGATGTGTTGGGGAGAAACATATCAAAACGTCTCCCCAGTTAACTTTGGAAAATTTCAAATGAACTCAGAATCTTTCCTCTTTAAATACATAAAAGTACTACATTGCCTCAATAAATGTATTGAATAGAAATGTAAATATGTGTTGATTTCCCTTATGCAGGAGCACCTACTATCTTAAAACAAGAAACGAGAACTCTTTAGAGGCTCCTGTAGTAACAATAAGGCAGTTGGTGCCTGAAAACTGGACATGTTTGATCTGACCATCATAATGCAGGACATATCTGAATTTGGAGGCCCAAGGTAAAACCATCAAGGGTTGAGAAGATGTAAAGCTTTTGACAAAAGCGTAAAGGATGGATATTATGCTACTGTCCAGAGCTTTATAACCTCCTGTATGTCTGAACATTTGCCGTGGAGCCGCCAAATTAACATATGCTGTGCATCATTAAGAGCAGGTGCCATACACGCAGTTTTGAGCCACCAATGCCAGGCATTCCATTAATGGGGTTCAGAATGTTGATTTAATGGTTTAGGACCGAATTAGGGTCAGGGCCAAATGGTAGTATGAGGACAGGTTTGTAATAAAGGTCCCTAACAGCATGCATTTTACTGAAGCAATAGTAATAATAGCATATGATAAAATGGTAATATGAGAAGAGGTTTGTAATATTAGTCCCCATCAGCACAGCATCAGAGATAAATGATTCATGCCTTAACTTTCTGTGTAGTGTAGCTGGGTTATTGAATTTTCTATGTTGCTATTCATGTGGGTTTGAAATGTGTGCTGTAGGTGAAGGAGGACCAGGAGCCAGTTAGCCTCCATATGGCGCTAGACCAAAAGCGTTACAAAACTACGACAGGCTTTTCGGGCCTACTTGTTTACGCGCTTGCTGTGTTTTGACCGAGCATACGACTGACACCAAAGTTGGACTGAGAAGAATATGTGGATCCTGGATGATCATTATAATATAGTGATTAACAATTATATCAATTGGACATTTTGATAGAAACTGGGCTAAATGAATCTGATTCTCTCAAAGCACACATCTGGAAATCTATTGACATATAATTTTGCATGCTTGAATTATATCCCTTTGAAGAGTACAGTTTACAAAGATTCTCTAAAAATATGCATTCAGGGCTTCATATCTTTTGAGTCTTGTGGAGCATGGTTTTGCCATCATGCTTAATGCCACAACATGATTTTTTAGAACATGAAAGGGCACACCTGGATAACTATGCAAGCCTAATTTTAGTGACGTAGATTGTAACAAGCCTACAGTGAGAACCTGTGAACTCTTATTATATTTTAGTAAGAGAAGCTATTAGAAATAGACTTTGCATTATAGTACAAATCACTTTCAAGGCCGTGCTGACCTCTTAGCAGTTGTGGTATCTGGGTGTTTGTTTACCAGAAAAAAACTTATTAGGCACAGTATTTTAAATTCATTATATTCATTTGTCAACATCTTAGTTTTAAAAAATTGACATGCCACTCAATGCAAAACTACTTGAACGAGCACCTGAGAGTATCTCTGTGTTACTCCTCTGCACCTGAGAGTAGCTCTGTTACACCATCATGCAAGTAATACAGGAAAAGTGAATGATGTTTGGTTGTCTGTTTTCCCATCAAAGCTCATGTACAGGACATGGCTGGTGTTCATTGAAGTTAATAAGAGATAAGTCAGTTCTGACAGTGAAGATGTGTCATGTGTAAAGGGGGCTGTGGCCAAAATCTGTAGGGAAGGAGAGGGGGAAACATCCACACCCTCTCAGTCACAGTAGGAGCCAGGGCACCTGGGAAACATGGAGGTGACGACTGCTGGCATGGGTGTTGACTCTATCCCTATTGAGAGACCAAGAGCGAGAGAGAGAAAGAGAGCAACAGAGAGTGAGGTGGCCCTCAAAAGTGACAGGTTTTGATCCGTTTATATTTCCTTTAATAATTTAGGTTATTATTTTCTGTCATTCAGCCCAGCGAGGGGAGCCGGTCCCATGCTGTCCCCCACCCCTCACCCCCGCCCCCATCTGTTCCCAACCAATACTTCTATTGGGCCCAGAACTAGTTAACATGACAATCATGACAATCCAAAAAATCCAAAAATCCAACATGACAAGCATGACAATCCAAAAAAATCAGTGCACTTACAAAAAAGTATATCCCTTTAATCATACTTAAAGACTCACACACCAATCTGATGATGTCACAAACTCTCAATCAGTGCTTACATGATTAGGACAAAAAGATTTGATAGGAATGTAACCCAAACGATCACATATTAATTGCAAGTTCCATTCTGTCCTAGAGCTTCACGGGCATGCTCAGGAACCAATACAAAAAAGTCCCCCCTGCACTAACCTCACAGTTAATCCTTCTCATCAAGATTATGCCCACATCTGCCACTGCACGCTACGCTCTCACTTACACATTGGAATTGTGCAATCAGTGAGTATTCTGTGACCTTTGAACTTTAACCGCTCAAAGTCCAACCACAGACAGACCCATCTCACTGGCCTTAAGAAAAAATGAGACCTTGTATTTACTATAACTAGTGACTAACAGTCTTTATTGAACATTAACATGCAGATGTGCATGTTGCACAGACCCCCTCCTACTGCCCCCTCCCAAACAGCAGCAAAACAGCAGATGGAGGGATGGATATCGTGTCTAACGAATGCTGGGTGTGTTTTGACTGGGAGAAACCTTATCTGAATGAGTGTTAAAGCAGAACCAGATTACTCTTCTCAGAAAAAGATCACATGCAACACAGAGGTCAGTGAGATTATTTGTTTTTATTTAGGCCCTGATAAAATTCACTTTCATTTTTCCTCCAAGCAAATAAAAACCTCTGTAGCCAGACACTCTGTCACACTAGGGGTATTTGGTAGGCAGCTGGGGTCTGGAACACAAAAAACCAGAGCTAACAGTCTGCTGTCCTGGTGGGGTGTGGAGCGGGGAAGACCTCAGGTCCACAAGAGCTAAAATCCACCAGGATTCAGAAAAGTCTTTTTAAAATGTCATTGTCCTTCTCAATAGCAAGGACAGAGGCTGAACCTGTGTTCACACTAATGACCGAGGACAGACTGCGGCCCTCTAGTACAGGCATCAGTGGCCTGAGGCTGGGTGAGGTGTCAGAAAGCTCCAGCCGGGAGCCTTGGCTGGTTGTCTTTGGAAGACTCCAGCAGAGACAGAGACTCCTGAATGAGGACATGGTCTGTGTCTGAGTACAAGCGTCCCTGAGGCAGGAAGAGGGTCATGCCCTGGTTTGCATCTGCTGCGGCGTCTGCCGCGGCGTTTGCTGCGGCAATGGCGGCAGCTCGCTCCTCCTTCACAAGTCGCTCGTGCTCCTGCTTGAGCTCCTGGTAGGAGCGTGAGAACATGTGGAAGATGGAGGTGGCTGGAAACGCCATGATGAGGATTCCACTCAGAATGCTGCTGAGCGCCACCACCTGGCCAGGGATGCTGCGTGGCACCATGTCGCCGTAGCCCACAGTCGTCATGGAGATGATGGCCCACCAATAGGAGGCGGGGATGCTGCTGAAGTCATGGCTGCCGGTCAGCTCGCTCTCCGCCAGGTGCACCAGCGGAGAGAAGAGGGTGACGGCCACGCAGAGGAAGAGCAGCAGCAGGCCGAACTCGCGCGTGCTCCTACGCATGGTGAGCCCCAGCGTCTGCAGCCCCAGAGAGTGCCGCGCCAGACGCATCACGTACAGGATGCGCAGGGCCCGGAGGATCCGCAGCACCAGCCCCAGCTTGTCCAGGTAGCCCTTTCCCCCCCCGGGCCGCTCGCGGCTCAGTGACGGGTCCTCTTCCACCACCAGCAGGGACACGTAGTACGGCAGGATGGCCATGGCGTCGATGATGTTGAGCGGGCCGCGGATGAACTCCAGCTTACTGCGCGCCTGCAGGAAGCGCAGCAGGAACTCTAGTGAGAACCAGGCCACACACACCGTCTCCACTATGAACATGCGGTAACACTTCTGAGAACACTCTCCCTGTGGAGAGAGAGAGAAGGAGGAAATGGGGAGAAACAGAGGGCTGTCATCAGAGGATTACTAAATACATCAGTTATTTATTGCAAACTTTGTGAAACAAAACAAATCAGCAACAGGAACATTAGTGTGCATTTGTACATGTAGCTGTGTGTGTGCTTGTGTGTTTGTATGTGTGTGCGTGTATGCACATGAGTATGAATGAGTGTGTGCATGCCTGGATGAGTGTGGTGTATGTGTGTGTCTGTGTGTGGTTGTATGTGAAGGCATGTATTCCTGTGTGTGTGTTTGTATGCTGGGTTCTACAAATGTGCACCCTCTCAAAAAGACAGCGAGGAGCAAAGGAAACGTGTCTGTTTGAAGTTTGACTTAATAATGTAAGCTAGACCTAGTTTATCAGCGCATATTTCCATTAATATGTAGTTATGGTGGAGTTTCATAGGCTGCTCACAAATGCCAGTCTGCCAGTATCAATGGAACAGCACCGCACAAACTCTTACAGAGATGATATTATGTCTTCATAATATGCGGAGTATATTTCTACCGTGAAGGTCACAACTATACAGATTTTTATGTATAAACATAAACATATATAAATGAATGTAACTGTCGCAGTGTGTAAAAGCAAAAGTCTGTCGCAGTGTGTAAAAGCAAAGTCTGTAAGTCACTAATAAAATAAAAGTCTAAAAAAGTATTTGTAACTTTTTTCTTATTGATAGTTATGTAAATGTGCACCTGCAATTTTTTGCAAATTACCTGAATACATAATTCCACACCTACTCCAGTGGGTGACAAGTCATCATTGAGAATAATCCACTGGTTATAGATACTAAATATAAACTGTACCCTACAGACACTAGAGAGTGTTTATACACACTCAGTGTGTATGTAGTTATACATATACATTCTGCAGCTATGGGGCAAAACTACCGATGGGGTTGCTCCTCTCAGACACGGTCCCTGTCTGCACCCGTCCCTCTGTGCTGGAAGTAACTCCCCCCGGGGGTCAGGACAGCGGAATCACTGGCCATCTTCCGATGCAGACTGGAGACCCACCTCCTCAGAGTGCATCTTGGTTAAACTTCAGTCCCTGCCTCCAGCACCTGCTACATCTAGTAGTGCCTTTGATATTTATTTTACATGTAGTATTGTGATGATGTATTGTAGTATACTTGGCTTCTATTGCCTAGTCAAGTTAACTTGTGCTAGTTAACTAGGTGCTTAAATAGTGTGACACTCACACTCACTGGTTTGGGAGCCTGGTTGCTGTTGCTTATTTAACTTGAATGGATACACTTATGTCCTATTGTGCTGGAAGTCGCTCTGGATAAGAGCATCTGCTAAATGTAATGTAAAAGAGTTAGTTCTTGATCACATGATTAACATATATCTGTTTATCTTAAAATCCTACCTCTGTGAAGACTTGCACCACCCCTAATTCCCTAACAGGAATCTCTACACTTCTGTTCTACTGTGCTGGAAGTCGCTTTGGATCAGAGTGTCTGTTAAATGCATGTAATATAATTTAATGTCTGTCACCCATCAGCTGATGTACTATAGATTTCACTGCCAAGATCAGCTCATTGCTCTCCCTTTCTGCTTGCAGTGCCACAGATGAGATTTTGCCTAGATCAGTGTGTTGCAATCTCTCTCAGCTGTGGTAATGTAGAGTTTAAACTGCCTGAGAAGGGCATTCCCCTCTGATTTCACCTTTAGCACTATATGTTAAGCTGCGAAGATCATCCATTCCTCTTCCCTCTCTTGTTGCCCCTTATTGAATTAGAATGGAGTTTTGATGGTTTCTTCAAAGGTGGTTTCAAACACAGTTACAGCCGTTTTTAAACATTATATAGAGGTTATGTAACATTGTCTCAATGTTTCTCTCACATCCTTTTCTCTTTCCTCTCTTTCACTAACAAAACACACACTTTTCACACTCACTTTCAGCCTACAGGGCAACCTTCAGATTCCTCTCCTCTTGTGTGTGTGTGTGTAAGAGAGAGTGTATGTATAAAGTGTGTGTGTGTATTTCTACATGAGAACTGTACTGTACTGTAGTACTACTGACACTGCATAGGTACAGTAATGCTTTCCTCTGCGTTGTCCACTGGGTGTTCTGCAGGAGTGACAGAATGGAATGCTTCTCAGCACTGTATCCACTGTATAGCTTCGCACATGTCCTCCTCTGGTAAATATACTGAAGTAAAAATGCATAGACCATCGTGCTACCCCAAAGGCCAGCTGTTCTTGACAGTAACAGTGTAGACTTTACTGTAAGGGAGGGATATCATCACCCCCTGCATAGCACAATGGTCAGACTAGTTTATGATTTCAGAAACACTGAATATAATGTAGTGTAGCTCTTCATCACAGCTTTAGCTGCACTGAGGTGAGTCACAGGACGGGCACATATCCTCCCGCATTTGCTTTTTGGAGTGCTCTAAATCCTCTGCTGAAACAATGCAGAATCTGAGGTACGGCACTGCTGCTGCAGCTTAGTCCTTACATTTCAAAATGAGTAAATAAATAATAAGGCTAAGGCCATCTGCTGAGCAAATAATATCTTAGGCTGAAGCACTTCTCCAGAAGGCATTCACCTGACCTAGCTCAGCATCAGCTATGAGGACTTTGCTATTTGCTGTGCCAAGATGTGCAAACTCAGGGAAACATGTTAGTGGTTTTGATAACAAGCATAGTCTGAAATGATGACAGGTGTATGGTGCATGACAGTAGAGTAAGCCGGTGAAGCACAGTGCATTTCCCTGTCCTCCCCAGCAGAGGGAGCCACTCACCCTGTCCTCCTCTTCCCTGAGATCAGGCATAGTGCTGATGCAGAGACTGACCACTGTCACTGCAACCATGAGAACCGACAGGCAGGCAAATGCCTTCCCTGGCAGCCCAGAGTGTGGGTTCTCCACTGTGTCCCTCAGCCAGCTCATCAGCTTGCGATAGCCGGTCTCATCCACTGGGGGGCGCACTTGTGCACTCCTCTGCCTCCACTCTTCCTCCCTGCGCTCTCGCTCGGCCACTTCCTCTGTGCGTGTGTACATCTTGCGCTTGCAGCAGCGCTCCATGTAGGCCATCTCTACGCCCCAGTAGGCCAGCTCGTCACTGAGCGACAGGATACACATCTCCCGCAGCAGCCGCAGTTTACCTGCCGCCAGGTAGTTGAGGATGACACGGAAGGCTGAGGGGCTGCGGTCGAAGAAGAACTCGCGCGCCGCCTCGTCATAGTCGTCGCACACCTGCACGATCTCCTCGTAGCTGCTGCAGAGACGCAGCCGGCCTAGCCGTGTCAGCGGGAACTGCTCCAGTGTGCTCCAGGGGAAGGTGTAGCGGTTCCCCCCCACGTTGATGATGGCCAGCGCCCCGTGGTCCACGCTCAGCAGGTCCTCGGGCCGCCGGATCAGCTGGGCACGCTGGTAGTACACGCCTTTGACGGTCTCGGTCTCGGGGATCTCGGTGAAGATGCGGTCCAGGCTGCTGTCGTCGCTGACCGAGAGGTTGCTGAAGTCCTGGTTGGCGTTGCTGATGATGGGCATGGTGGCATGGAGGCCGGCAGCCGGGGGGGCTGTGGAGGGAGGGGGGCGGGGTCAGAGGTAGACACCTGGGTCTCTCAGCAAGGTTTCCTCAGCTCACGTGCGCTGGACGCTGGATGAACAGCAAGGAACAGACACTGTATCAGACAAAAGAAAAGTTAAATTATCACTCTCTACATCACTGCCCCAAATCACATGAACTACACCCAGCCCTATGGTCCCTCCATGAGCAGACATCAAGCTGGCCATTCTTTCTTTCCCTCCACACTTCTGCAAGTCTTTGTGATCTTTCTATCTCTCAAATGCAGTTATAAATCGTATTTCATACTTCAGAGTATTATTAAAGTAGGGTTATAACTGTGAAACATATAATAGTGGCAACAGCCACAATAACTTTTTAACATCAATATATGTGTAACATCACTTCTACTCTTGAAAATTGCTATTAGTAGTATGAAATTAAATTACATGCAAATTAAAACTTAAATACACCACTTCCCTCTTTTCCTGTGGACATATATGTTGGTAGTGTGGCTCTGTGATATCTACCTTCTGATCTTAACGATGGCAGATGGACATCTCACTACCAGGTTCACTGGCTCCTTTCCCATGAAGGCTGGGGATTTTACTATAGTCTGAGAGGAAATTAAATTGGGAGTCGGATTTTTTTTTCTCTGTCCTTCCACCCGCTCTCCTGCACTCCTATCCCTTTCCTCTCCTCCCGTCGCTATTCAAATTAACGGAGATTAACGGTGCCAGCCCCTCGCAAATTCAGAGATCTTATGTGTTGATGTTTTTCTGAATTTTGAAGACAAGCTGTTAATTAAACTAAAAATTATGTACACTTTTGAGCTTGTTATTAATAGCTCCTACGGTCCACTGCCTTTTCTCAGTACATACATATATAAATATAAATATAAATCACTTGCTTTTCTTCCCTATCGAATATCAGTCGGGCAATACCTGTTAATGTAAAACAAGTGAAAAAGCGACACCCATTAGAGAGGGAAGCCCATTCGGTATTCATTACAGAGTGGTTGCCAAGGCACTCTGTCTTGTGCTGGGGAGAAGTGATAAAGTATTTATTAAAAGTACCACTACTAACAGCATTCCCAATGGGGGAAGGTTCTTTTTCGGAGTGGAAAATTAA
>NC_050595.1:32500-57500 GCF_013368585.1 Megalops cyprinoides
AATTTATTTATTTATTTATTGAATTTCTGCAATTTTTAAAAAAATTAGCTTCTTCATAAAGAGGGATCTCCTTATAATTGTGCTTGTTTCTGCCATATTATATTTTGGTTAAACTACATTAAACAACAGATGAAAACAAACCTCACAGATGTGCCCATTCTGGGCAGCATCAGCATTTCTATTTCTCCTGAACACAGAAACCTTTTAAAAAAAAAAGTATTTTTGAAAAGTCAAACATCATCACCCTGCTGAAATTGACCTATCTGAGTGGTTCTTGTGCAAAGACTGCATAATGTGCATCTAACTGATACACACAGAGGACCTGAAGATCTATACTCTTCAGATGATCTAAAGATTTTACATTGTCGGAAGTACACTACAAGTGCTTCGCTTGCTTCTTGTAATCCCATCCCAGACACTGAGACTCCTCTTTTTTATCATGTCGATATGAGCCCCTCCTCCATTCTTAAACACCCTTCAGAGCAGCTTCCTGAAACCTGACCACATACAGGCACCCTGATCACTTTCATTGCCCTCGGCCTCACCCAGAGTCATGTTTCCCTGCTTTATTTCATTTTTTAAAGAGCTATTTCCTCTCTCAGGACAAACCAATGTCATGAAAATCAGCACCCTGCAGAAAGACAGTAAATCTTTGAGGAGCAACTTGTTCCAAAGTCAAGACAGGAAAACTCTGGCAAACACTGGTAAAAAACTGCCATGATGTCTCATCTCACCCTGAAGACATGTTAAGAGTGCTGTTAGCCTTTCCCCTCAGCCCCCTTCCTAGCCTTACCCTTTCACAATAATGTAAGTTCCCAACTATGAAGTTCCTCCTTCTCAGGGGGAGAATTTTCAGACAATCCCTATGCAATTAACTAAACCTAGACAAATTAGTCCCTTCCACAAATATAAAAATCCCATCCCTCCTCTGTCCCATCTCCCCCTCACTTTTCCCTGCTTATGATGTCCAGTCAGGGGTCAACAACCAGGTGCAATCCCTTCTTCAGACTCCAGGCCAAATAACAATACCACTATAACCACTTCAATAGCAACCTTCACTCTTATCTAATGACTCACAGTCATTATTTTGACATATTTAACCATAATCATGACGTATAAGTACTTATTGTTGCTAGCTTGATGTTGGTCCCAAAAGTATTAGAATACAACAAAACCTTAACACAGTTTTTGTTATTGCCACAGTTTGCAGTTACAGGGTGAAAACTATATAAAGGAAATGCCAAACAGTTATGCATAGTTATTAAATAATAAGGAGCTGGGCTGCTTAGAACAGCTTCAATCCTTCTTAGAATGCTGTTATATAGGCTTTGAATTGTTTCTAGTGGGATATTGGATCATTCTTCAAGAAGCCCCCACTTCTTTAATAGGTGAAGGAGGTGGAAATCTGCTCTGTACCCTACACTCCAGACCTTCCTCTGTAGGTTCCGTGATGGGTAGATCTGGTGGGTGGGAAGCACGTGGAAGCAGTTTCACCTCATCCCGGGGCTCATGAAACCACTCTTGAATCTGGAAACGCTAGGTAAATTGGACAGTAACATTGGTAAACAGAGGTGTATGACAGAGAGAACAGCCCCAGTGCCTTAGGGTTGAGCCCCTGTCCCTGCGGTGATCTTATGCAGCCTGTGCTTGCATGTGTGTGAGGTGAGCAGTAGTGTATTTGTGTGTATGTGTGTGCGTGTGTGCACATGTGAGGTGAGCAGTAGTGTATTTGTGTGTGTGTGTGTGCGCATGTGTGAGGTGAGCAGTAGTGTATTTGTGTGTATGTGTGTGCACATGTGAGGTAAGCAGTAGTGTATTTTGTGTGTGTATGTGTGCGTGTGTCTGTGTGTGTGGTCATGTGCGTGTATGAGGTGAGCAGTAGTGTATTTGTGTGTGTGTGTGTGCGAGTGTGCCTGTGTGAGGTGAGCAGTAGTGTATGTGTGTGTGTGTGTGTTGGGGGTCACATGAATCCAGGCTCCATTTAACAAATAGTGGAATGTGTTTGCTATATTTTCCATTCTACCTGCCAGCCGAGGTGGGAATCAGGCCAAGCTGAGACACATCACTCACCTCTGAAGGATGACAGCTTCACTGGGATTGGAGCTGGCGTGTCTGTGGTGTTGCATTTGCCCTTGATGGTAAACAGCAGCAAACAGCAGGACAGGTTTAGATTTAATTCAACAATTCCTTTACCACTACTTATAATTACAGATCCCCATTATTCAATTTTCACTTGTTTAAAAATGATTTTATCTGATCGCAATTTAATTTCAACTAGCCATAATTCCAATTTCAGATACTTATAACTGAATTCTGATGTGTCAGAATGACATTCTTGACAAGTAGGAATGATGCCTAAACATTTCAAAAATACATTTCTATCATGCCAAAACTGTATTTCAGACATCTATTATTGCATTTTAGATATCCTTATTTAAAATATTTAGAGATATCTTGAATTGAAAGTATGACAAGGCATAATTAAATTAGAGATATCTAAAATTAATATCGTGACTGATAATAACTGATTTAGAGATACATTGAATTTAAATTATGACTAGTCAAAATTACATCTTGGGATATGTTGATCTGGAAATATGACTAGTCATTAATTAATTAGATATCTTAGATATCTTAAATTGGAGGTTCCATAGAAGTCAATGCTATGACGTCAATGATATTAAACAATGTTTATCAATTAAACAAAATATATCACTAGTCATGAATGAATTATACATATGCACAATTTGCATTAGCTGAAGTGAAGAAATATTAAAATGGTTTGCTATAGAGACACAGGGGGAGGACATGATATGTAAGTGAGGGGAGGGTAAAGGAGAGCAGGACTGGCTGGAACACCACTGCCCCAAACTCTGCTCACATTTAAGTATCATCTGTTTTTAAATTAATGGAAAAACAAATACTGAGCAGGTAGTAAAGGATCAGGCTCACCTGCACCCACAAACCTGTGTGCCTCATTTTTGAGCAGGGGGAGGAATGGCCCACAAGGGTCATCTCTCCCACCCCCACCCCCGGGGTGCCCAGGAAATGATGGCTGCGACAGTGGCAGTTACCCCCACTCCCTGCCCCAGCTGGAATCAGTCATTGCAATCTGAAATAAATCATTTGCTGTAATTGAGAATGGTGACCTATATCAGTCATATCAGTACATATCCTAATTATTGTGTTCAAAATGGCAAATTGCTCTGAGAACAGACACAGCTGTAACTGTGACTCCAAGCTGCAAATTCAATTGTCTGAATGTGGGATGTAATGAACTGAGCACTCAGACCGAGTTCAGTGAAAGATGGATGTTACTTTAGTAACTGCCTCATGAGTAGCTTTTCTCTGAATGAGTGTTCAGCTTGATGACAAATAAGGAGAAGCTGAAAAGAAAGAACAGACTGTGATTAAAAAGAATAGAAATTAAAACAAATAGGTATTGATTTAAGTGGTACCCAGAATGGAAAACACCTGAACCTGGAATAGAATTGAACCATGGAAATTGACCTCAGAACAAGCTTGCAGTAATGAGTTTGGAGGGAGGATATAAGACCAGAGAGTGAAGGCTTGCTTTGGGAAGACAGGTCTGTGTGTAGAGTAATGGGAAACTGCACTTTCAGATGAGAGTCAGCTGAGGGAAGAGCTGCAATGAGTCTCTGCAATGATAACTCCATGTCTTCACACCAAACAGGCTGCCTCTACCTCTTAAATCCTGCAAATGACCCTTCAAATGTATCAGATGATGGCTGTGTTCAGGTGAGAGGAATCACAGGATCACTGATAGGGCACTGCTTACAGTACCTGCCATTTATTCCACTTTGTAAGCCATGTACCCACAGAGTGCTTTGTGAGGCTCCAAACGCTGACATGCTTTCAGCATTCCAGTGTATCAATACAGTGAATCACATGGACCTGCCACAGCCCTGTCATCAGAGTGTCCTCGTGGACATTGGCTTACCTCCTGTTACATCAAATTTCATGTCAGATTTCAAGAGTTTGAGCTCTAAAACTGCATCTGGTACAGAATGACAAAGCTTCTGTGTTGTAGACAAGTCCACTGCAAAGCAACTGCGGACAAGAACACTCAGAACGGACAAAAAAAATCATATTTATGGGCCATACTGAGGCACGTTCAAGGTCTCAGTTGCTAATCTGCATTGTTTCTTCTAAGCCCTTGACCTTTGCTTTCAGCCATTTCTATCTCTGACCACATCCACCCAGCTTCAGTTTCACCAACTAACAGGAGTACATCGATGTGGCTAATGGCTAATTTGAAACATGACACTTTTCTGATATACAATTTAAATGTATATACACAGCATTACACTGTGTGTGCATGTGTGTGTGTGGGGGGGGAGGGGGGGTGTATGGCATTTTGTATATGTTTTATTTGTATTATATATTAACAGGGAATAAAATCACCAGTCCATAATTACATTTATGACACTACAAGGCACCAAAGGAGAGCAAAACATATTTTCATGCATTTCCCAGATTGAGGATAAATATACATTTTTTCAAGATTTAAACTACATCTTCCACTTTGTGAGATTTATGTGGTACCCTGAATAAACCTGCTGTGATGCGACTGCAGGAATGGTGGTGGAAGGGCAATATGTTCCTTCATGTTGGCTCTATTCCCTGGCTCACTGGGGCCGGACCACATCTTCCAGCCAGCCAGCCTGGACAAGCTCAGCTGAAGGCATTTAGGATTTATTTAATAAAGTCCTAGTCAGGCAGTGGGGAGGGGGGGGGTACTGTTTTGGGAAAGTGTAGATGGGGAAGAAGGAATGTTTTGATGAGTGCTGAGTCTTTTCTGAACTGTGTACCGACCCTTTTTTGTCTGAGAATTGGCGTTTTGAACCTGGAGTGTTGACTATGCTTTTGTCTGCTGTTTTGGATCCATTTGCTACCCTGGTAACCAGCTTAGCTGGCCAGTAATAGAGGGACCATGCCAATTCAGCTAGTCTCCCAAACAGAGATGGTATTTGTTTTATTTTTTATTTCAGCCAGAACTCTTGGCAGTGTTCCATCCGTCAAAATAAAAGTATTTTAGTTTCCTCATATTTCCTTACACTGTGTCAGATTTTATTGCACAACTCATTGTCTTGCCTCTGGTCCTGTCACACTTTGGATACATACATTGAAAACGCACAGATCTAGAAAAGATATGCTTTTTAAATATAGTTAAATCTTGAATTTGGATTTTAAAAAACATTTAGTTTTAAGACAAGTGCTTAGTTTATACCTTAACCACAATTTGCAAAACCAAAAGATTTAATATATTTTCTCAAATCTGAGCTGCAAACGAAATACTTTACAAAATAAATTTAAATAAAATAATAAAATAAATAAATCTTAAATCTTGATGTGCAAAAATCATTTATATTTAAATATCAGTTTTAAATCCTTTTAAAGATAGGATTCACAGAGAGGCAGAGAACAGGCCAGGCAGAGTGGGGGGGGGGGGGGGGGGGGCGCTATGCTGCAGCTGATGTGGGTAATGTTACGAGGGAAATAATGAGCAAAGTGATGCATTATTGTCATGCACAGACTTAAGTTACACGCATATACATTTACTTATGTAACAATGTCAGTCTGATGAGCTAAGTAACCTTCTAAAAACACAGGAAAGGGCAGCCTTTAGGGGACACTAGCTCATACCCCTGAGTACTTTGGGTAGGGTACCAAGTGCTAGCTGCACTTCCCTCACCCAGACAAGGATGACAAAACAACTGTGTATAAAAAAGCCACAAATTCCTTTGGTCAAATGTAAAATTTTATAAATGAAAATGAAATCCAGAAAATGTGCTTTGCCTCAATAACCCTTCCCTGCTTAGACAGGAAATGCGGCTTAGTAGGTTTAGTGGTGTGAAACAGTCCCTCTTTCTGCTCAGGGTAACAACCTCTAACCCTAACCCTCGGCTCCGATCCTGCTCTGATCATTTCCATTTTATCCCATTTTCATTGCAGCAGCTGAATCTATCCCTATTATAAATGGGAACAACCTTTCCAAAGCAGATGTAAAAAAAAAAAAAGGTGCAATGCAAAATAACACAAACTTGTTCCACAAAGTTACTCAGCTAGCTAGCTAATTAGTTCCCTCACCTAGACTGGGATCCCATAAAAATTGCTTGTGAAAAATATGAAAAAAGATGATATTCCTTAAACAGATAAATGCATTAATTAAATGATTAATGAATTTATAACCTAAATAGCCTACCCTGTTAACAGACCTGTTGGATAAACACCCTCACACTAAAATGTTGTCATTTATCTCTGATTTCAGGTTCAGCCCCCAAGTTATGACAGAATGTTCCTTTAGCTCAGAAAGGGGAGAGTGTGTCTGTTGTCACTGTCTCGCACAATCTGAAATCCCAAAGCCAGCGCGATTGTGTAGGATTTGTTCCAGTGCGTGTACCGCCTTAGTTTTGACTGGGATCCACAGCAGATGCTGGTACTCAAGCCATTATCACCCAGCATTCTCAGGGTGATGACACACGATTAATCTGTGGCCTTTCAAGTCAAGTAAACTATTCCAGGATATCAAGAGACCAATTCCTCATCCATAATCTAGGCTGACAAGCCTTAATATTTCATATGCCACACAATCCAGCAGGGTTTCACCCACAGAGAATTCTGGGAATCGGTGCCATTGTGAGCCTGCATCTCCCTTGTGCTCTGTCTTTTCATGGCTCTCCCTCACAGAGGGGTGGGAGCACTGCCAACCATATCACACGTACCTGCTCCATTATCACATTCACACCCTGTTATTTTAGGCTGTCTTTATGATGTAAATGAATGAATGAATGAACAAATTAAACTTTTTAAAAATGATATGAGAATAAACTCAGGTCAGCACAACATAAATATACAGTACTTGTGTTCAGAATAATTTACAAAATATGTACACCATGTACATAAAAACTTTAATTCATTCCATACATATAGTATGTACAACATTCCAATCTTAGTTCAAATAAGTATTATAAAGAACTCCATTTTAGAGCTGTCAAAAGTAAGTATGTATATAGGCTAATATATAAGTTTGTAACATAAAAGCCACCATGTACGTGCTAGCAATCGCACCACACTGTAGCTTTCTGGTGCCATACAGCCGAAGCAAAGTGGGGCTGGGTTTAGTTAATGGTGGATGGGAGACCTCCTGAGAAAACCATGTTAGAGAGGAGTGCTCCTTCCTCCTCACTCTGTACCAAGAAAATGTGCTGTGTCATTCTCTGGGTGAAGTGCTACAACAGAGATCCTGACTTTGTACAAACTGATGATTATATGGCACTTATCAAAACAGTGGCAGAGTATTTTCTGGAGTGTCCTGGTCAAATTCACATTATCTCTATATATATATATTAGTTTCAAGAAGACCTGGAAAACTGCTAACATTGGGTCTATGAGGCTTAGCTGATGGCTGAATGCTATGCTGACAGAGGGGGGGGGCTACAGGAACTAATGTCCTTCTGTGCGTCCAGCACCGTATGTGGTAGACATACTGGCTGACCTGTTTTATGGAAGGCATGATTCCATAAAACCAAACAGTGAACAGTTAGCAATATCGCTAACCACGCTACAGCCCAGCAGATACGCAGTGAGACCTGCTGTAATGCTGCAGGATACAGCATGGGAGACTGTGGGTCTGGTGCATGTAGCATAGACTCCAAACTCACAGAGGAGGACACAGCCTCTGTGATAAATTCACACCCCAGCTTGTAACCATGACATTTTACTATTACACCTTAACTTCTACCCCAGGTAATCTGTTTCATTCCTGATGAGTTATATTTGAGTTCATTTACCATTGATGTGATTCATGGCATGTTAGAGGCATGAAAAATATGGCCAGCAAAAATTACATAAAATAGAGGAATATTTAATACAGTATCCTTTTCACTGTGGTATTTGCAAATTATCTTGTTCCACTATTGTTTAACTTTGCAAGTGACTCTTGATAAGAACATCTGCTAAATTATGGAAAATGTGATATAAAAATGTAACAGAAACAGACCATTTGTACAGTACCATTGGGAATGAGGCATCACTTATAGCTGGAAAACATCCTGGCAAAGCTTTTTATGTCTAATAAAAGACTGATAGAACTGATAATCAAAAATGAGCTGTAATGTGAATTGAGTCTCAAAATATGTACAATGAAACCCCTTTGTTATTTAAATGTAACAGCCTCACGTTATGTATGTTTGGCAGAAGTAACATAGTTATAAAATTATAAAATAGAAAGATTTTACCAGCAGCCAAAGTCTAAACAGCAACTACACATCAGTGGTCTATACTGGACTTACTCTCTGACTGAACGACAGGTGATGTATTGTCTGATAGTGATTGACAGGTGATTTATTCTCTGTGATTGACAGGTGATTTACTTTCTTTAATTGTAGTGACCCTGAAGCTGCTGCTGAAAGTGGGACTCTCCCTGCAGCACCTATTCCACTGGGGCTCAGAGAATCCCCCAAAACGCGTTTCATTTAAAATACACCACCGAGGGCAGATTGTGAACAAGCTGCTGATTACGACACAGTGGTGCAGGACACAGACATCTGGGCATGGCCACTGCGGGTGTGGTCAGCCAAGCTTGGCCCTGGTCTCCTGGCCATAGTAGAACACCTGCAGCAGGATGGCCACGTCCACAAGGATCTGGGCAGCCCCACATATCCAGAACTGGGCGGGGCTCTCATTCACCACAAAGTATGTCGTCTTGAAGGCATCCCCTGCCAGCCACAGCAGCACCATCTTCACACTGAAAGACAAAGCAAGCAGGAAAAATTAGCTTTCACCTGCACACTCTACACCCCCATCACATGACCACATTCCACCTGCTGACATACATATACTGTGTATACTGTGTTTGCCTATTTATGAAGTCACCCTGAAGGGGTGTCAGTTCCCTGAGGAACTGATAATGACTCCTGAGGACAGTCAGGGTGGTCTCTGTTGCCTGACCTCTTCCCTCTCTGGTATCTGGCCTTAAATCTCTTCCCTAAATAACCTCTGCTCTGTGACATCCTGCCAGTGTGTGGCATTAGCTGTCCCAGCACAGCAGAATGGCAGAATCCCTCCAATTTCGAAGCGGTGTGGCTGTGATGACGATCAGTCTGTGTGAGGGGGGGCTGCAGGTGCAGCTGTGAGATGTCCTGACACTGTATGAGGCAGGTTTACAACCTCAACTGGGTTTCCACAGGGAAAGCTATTTCTATCATTTCTGCTCATCCTAAAGCAATGATCTGTCCTCTGCTGCTACAGAGGGAGCTGTGCTCTACAGGCTTCCCTTTCCTTCCACTGTAACACTGGCTTTCAACCTTCCCTTCCACTCAGAGCACAGGCACTCCTGCTGTATAATGCCTCTGCTCTGGAGACTGCACACTTCATTAATGAGGATCAAACATTAACGAGGTAATTAAGAAGAGTGGGTTATCCATACAAGAACAGAGCCAGTGCATCTGAATGGAGATAAATTACTACCAAAAGTTCATCCTTCTCCTGCCCTGACACTTGGGCAGGTTGAACACAACAACACATACACAGAAACAAAGTGGGTGGGGTCTCTCGGGGAGGGTGAGGACTGGGAGCAGACTGTCCTTCCACTGCGCCTGTCTCCTCCCACAGAGTGTGAGCTGATTGTGGAAGAAGGGGAGAGGACTTTCATTTGTAAAGGCAGTCTGTTAGAGCAGGGGAGGAGGCTAAGAAGGACGTCTGTTAGTAAAGAAATTAGTGATTAGGAAGCCTTGGCTGAGCACAAAGGCCTTATCTGGCTTCAGAGACTCCAGTGACTGCTCAAGAGCTTAAAAGATCCCTGTTTATCTGAACCAATACGATACCTTCATCTGGGCTGGGAGAGACAGGAGGGGGGAGGGAGAGGGAGGAGAGAGAAGAGAAACTGTTCTGTGACAAAATGACAAAATGTGAAAAAATACATTGAAATAGGAGCAAATGTTTTTTTCAAATAATAAACTGTATAATGTGTTTTCAAGAAGCAATAGGCAAAAGCTTCCCCTCCTCCTAAGCGACAAGAGGGAGTGTGCTTCCCTGCTGCCTGAAACTGCAGGACTGCCATTCAAATCCATTTGATTTAATTTCATTTGGAAAGTGCTTTTACAAAGGACACTGTCACACAGCAGCTTAACAGAGATACTGAGCCTGACCCCCCAGAGCAAGCCTACAGCCACAGTGGCAAGGAGAGACTCCCTGCCCCAGAGGAGGAAGCACTGAGCAGCACCCGGCTCAAAGGGGTTGCCTATCTGCCTCTGGCCAGCACCAGGCACTCCAAAGTGATTTAGGACACTGGAGGAGGATATTACTGCAATCTATCAGGTAATAAGGAAAAGTCTAAGGGGTACAGGAAGAATCACAGCCTCCTTCCCTAAGCACCTTTTAAGGCTAATTTGATCCTTAAAACCTTCGTAAGAGCATCTTTCACTTATAAAGCATTTGTAGATTAATGAGTGCCTCCGGATAATTGTGAAAATTTAACTGCATTGTTAGAAAATAACTCTTTCCTACTGTGTCACAGTGAACCTACAGGAATCATCACAATAAATGTTTTAATCACGTATCATTCTCTAGCATTACAATGCTCATATAATACAGAGTATGCAAACGTGCTGTCCCCCTTTCTTTTCAGAATTGCACATAACATATATCATTCTTATCGTATAGAATGCTTCTATTGCATTTTTATTGATTTCCATTTAGTACCTGACATACTTCTACTGAATTGCATGCCTCAGACTGTCCACTCGGTTATTATCAGATCAATTTAACAACATTCTCAGCACCTTTTACGCAGACAGCAGTTATGAAGATTCTCCTCTGTTTTGGGAAATGTGTGTTGAAATTTACTAATGTTCTTTAAATCACACTATAAAACCGTTGTTGACCTCTAAGCAAATAGATGATAATAATTCTGTATTTTATTTATCTATTTTATTTGTGCTTTTTATTTATATTCATTCAATAAGCTTCTTAAATAGGTTTCATATATGTATATATGTCAGGACTGCGGCATCTTAGCCGGTTGTTTTTGTTTTCCCCGTCCATGTGCTCTTGTTTAATGTGTCCCTGTGTTCCAGCCCTGCCCTGCTCTCCACCCTGTCTCCGCCCACCTGATTACCCGATCGTCTCCACCTGCCTGCCCGCGCACCTGCATCCCATCTCCTCATCAGCCCAGCCCTATATCTTCCCTGCTTGTCTCTTGTCCTGTTGCCAGTTCATCTCAGTATTCTGTTACGCTATTCGCCGTTCTTTTTTCTGTTTCTGCCTGCCGGTTCCGTTCCGTTGCGCTTCCTGTTTTCCTCTGGATCTGATTTTTGGTATTGGTTGCTGTGTTTTTCTGGTTCTGGACTTTGCCTGTTTTGACCCTGTTTTTGGATTACCCTTTGGACTCCATAAACCCCTTCGTGTACCAGTCTTCCCTGTCTGTGCCTCAGTCCATGCCTGAGTTCTGACATCATTCATTACCCTGAGCCTCAGTCAGACTGATCTGCTCCAGTTACAAAGACAACAAAGCAGATTTGACTGAATTCAGTCACATATCACCCCCAACTTTCTTCCCACACATCCACTGTGATCACTGTCTTCCAGCACACTACTCCTCTTCTGGCCATTCGAAAGAGATGACACCTGTTACCTGGACGAGCATTTAGACCAAACTCCCCTGATTCCTGGAAATCCCAACAGAGCTGATTACTGATGCTTATGACAGTAACAGTACGGCCACACTGTGATTCTGATCTCCGGTCAGTGCTGTCCCTCCATCCCCTGTGTGTAAGCCTGGCTGAGACTGCCCAGCACTGGCCTACTCACGCCTGAAAAGGGCCCATAAAGACAGAAGTGATGGACAGATACAAATGGCAGACCTGGATTTATCACATAGCAGTTAACAAGCTGCTGGAGGTACTCCAAAGTCTGTCATCATCTGTCAACACAACATCTGTCAGCCTCGTCACGATATTGAGTACAATCTGTGAAAATGCTCTTTTATTAATGAATAAGGATACATCAAACAGCTGGGGATTATTTTAAATGTACAAACACAGTGTGTAATACCCATTCTACACGACATTCCCTGGAATAAATAGACAAGCAAGAGCAAGAGACATGCACTGCTGAAAATGAACTGATCTTGTTTGTATCAGTGAAAGGGAGAGAAAACCACTCAGGATTCTTTATATTGACATTACCTGCTCTCAGCACAATATGCACAGCTTAAAGCAGGGAGTTATGCCACTCCATCACACAGCCAGCAATCAGTGAATAAAATGCATGAAACACAGTCCTGCCTCCTTTTCCACCTCACTCTCTCACACTCTCTCCTCTCTGCTGGCCTGAAGGGGTATGAATAATTCTGCTCATTTTCCAGCACTGGGGCAGAAAGGAAGCCGATTCAATCAGCAGCTCCATTTGTTCACAGAGTCTCTTCAACAGACCACTGCTGACCCTGCAGAAACTCACACCACTGCTCATCTCTCTCTCTCTCTCACACACACACAAACACACACACACAGATACACTACTGCTCATCTCTCTCTCTCTCACACACAAATACACTACTGCTCACTTCACACACACACACACACACACACACACACACACACACACACACACACACACACACACACACACACACACACAGATACACTACCGCTCACCTCACAAACACACACACACACACACACACACACACACACACACACACACACACACACACAGATACACTACCGCTCACCTCACAAACACACACACACACACACACACACACACACACACACACAGATACACTACCGCTCACCTCACAAACACACACACACACACACACAGATACACTACCGCTCACCTCACAAACACACACACACACACACAGATACACTACCGCTCACCTCACACACACACACACGCACACACACACACAAATACAGTACCAAATACAGTACTGCTCACCTCTCTCACACACACACACACACACACATTTCTGTATCTGCCCCCAGTGTGGAGCAGTGGCCAGAGCAGCAGTGTGGGGCAGCAGTGTGGAGCAGTGGTCAGAGCAGCAGTGTGGAGCAGTAGTCAGAGCAGCAGTGTGGAGCAGTGGTCAGAGCAGCAGTGTGGAGCAGTGGTCAGGGCAGCAGCGTGGAGCAGTGGTCAGGGCAGCGGCGTGGAGCAGTGGTCAGGGCAGCGGCGTGAAGCAGTGGTCAGGGCAGCAGCATGAAGCAGTGGTCAGGGCAGCAGCGTGGAGCAGTGGTCAGGGCAGCAGTGTGGAGCAGTGGTCAGGGCAGCAGTGTGGAGCAGTGGTCAGAGCAGCAGTGTGGAGCAGTGGTCAGGACAGCAGTGTGAAGCAGTCTTCAGGGCAGCAGCGTGGAGCAGCAGTGTGGAGCAGTGGTCAGGGCAGCAGTGTGGAGCAGTGGTCAGAGCAGCAGTGTGGAGCAGCGGTCAGAGCAGCAGTGTGGAGCAGTGGTCAGAGCAGCAGTGTGGAGCAGCGGTCAGAGCAGCAGTGTGGAGCAGTGGTCAGGGCAGCAGTGTGGAGCAGCGGTCAGAGCAGCAGTGTGGAGCAGTGGTCAGGGCAGCAGTGTGGAGCAGCGGTCAGAGCAGCAGTGTGGAGCAATGGTCAGGGCAGCAGTGTGGAGCAGTGGTCAGGGCAGCAGTGTGGAGCAGCAGTGTGGAGCAGTGGTCAGAACAGCAGTGTGGAGCAGTGGTCAGGGCAGCAGTGTGGAGCAGTGGTCAGGGCAGCAGTGTGGAGCAGCAGTCAGAGCAGCTTTATGATATGGCTTGATAAGCTGATGCAGCTAGCTGGAAGGGTTAGAGGGTGTGGACCGAAGGGAGAAAAGTGGGCATAAACACAGAAAATGTACGATTCGCACTATGCAGGTGAGGGTGTAAAAGGTAACAATGACTGTCCCTGTGTGCTTAAGAGGCACATCACAGCTCAAACAGGAGAACCACCCTTTCAACACAACCCTACAGGAGAGACAAGCACGAATGACACACTTGCTTTGCAACATTGATATCTTGCTGGTTTGATAGATTATATTTTCATGCTCTCAAGACCTATGGATGGAGTTATGACAGTTGCCTTTCAGGTACAGCGCTGCATTGACATAACGACATAGCAAATGGAGACAGTTACCTTGATATTTCTGTTTCATAATTCTACATCATAAAACATGAAACTGTATTACTGAGAAAACTCCACTAGGCTGAAGGTTTTTTGGTGCATACTTCAGACATTTATTTTAATTCTCTGTCAGTTAATAATGCTAATCTGAATGCGATGCCCTGCAATCCTGCGACCCCCAGTATGAGAAGCTTGCTTTGAGTGAATGAAAGAGTGAGATTCTGAGAGAGGAATCTCAGCTCTAAATCGCTGACACTCTGCACAGGAGAAGAGCATTTCTCATGTCCTTTAGGACAGAAAGTGTGAGTGTAGAGGCCAACGTGGGTCTGAAAGTATACATACATATTTTTTACTTCGCACACTTTAGAGGGCTACATTTTCTTATGTTGTCTGAGCAGCTGTGGGGCTGGTTTGTTCCTCTTAAATGTAGAAATGCAGGATCATGGACACATTCAGATTGAAAGAAATGAAAAAACCATGACCTCCTGACCTGTCCATGTTACTGCATCCCAGCACTGCATAGTTCAGCAAACCTCTGAGACTCACAGCTACTTTCTTTCCCATCACCCTTCTGTCCCCTGGATAACTGCATTATGCAGACACGCTCTGAGCAATGCAGGCATTTATGCCGGCCATCAAAAGCTGAGTGTGGTTTAAGCAGGGAAAGTGAAGTTTCATAGATAATTTATCCTTTTATTAATGTAGTCGTTGTGTCTCTCCCTTTGTATGTAATGTCTTTGCCCTTCCTGAGATTTCCCTGTGACTTCATGCCACTCATTCAATCTCCTGTACTGTGTCCAGTGTTTTCCAGGATCATCAGTGACTCTGTCTCCAGTATCAGTACTAGAGTTTCAGTGTCTCACAGCGTCAGTGTCTCAGTGTCTCAAAGCATCAGAGTCTGAGTCTCAGTGTTTCAGAGTCTGAGTGTCAGTGTTTCAGTGTCTGAGTGTCAGTGTTTCAGCGTCTGAGTCTCAGTGTTTCAGTGTCTGAGTGTCAGTGTTTCAGCGTCTGAGTGTCAGTGTTTCAGCGTCTGAGTCTCAGTGTTTCAGAGTCTGAGTGTCAGTGTTTCAGCGTCTGAGTGTCAGTGTTTCAGCGTCTGAGTGTCAGTGTTTCAGTGTCTGAGTCTCAGTGTTTCAGCGTCTGAGTCTCAGTGTTTCAGCGTCTGAGTCTCAGTGTTTCAATGTCAAAGTGCTGCGAATCCCACCTCATGCCCCTTGTGGATTGGTTCTGAAAGTTCTGCAGCAGCTGTGGAAGGCCAAGCATGGCCTCAAAAAGGACTGCCAATGAGCCAAGTGTCTCCACAAACAGCGTAGAGTCGAGCAACAGGAAGGTGACGAAGGCACACATCATGGTGAAGGCAAAACAGAAAAGCAGGTAGTCTTCAAAGCCGCTCCAGCACCAGAAATATCGTAGGTCCAGATCTGCACATTGACAAAGACAGAGGTGTGGGAGCTCCTGTTAGGGAAGCAGGGGTGGTGCACATCCTCACAGAGGTAGGATCTTAAGGTAAACAGATATCTGTTAATCATGTGATCAGACCTGAATCTTTTACATTACCTTGCATGCATTTAGCAGATGCTCTTATTCAGAGGGACTTCCAGCACAGTAGAACATAAGTGCATCCATTCAAGTTAAATGAGCAACAGTGTCAGACCGGGCTAACAACACTCCCAGACCAGTGAGTGTGAGCATAACACTATTAGAGCCCTACCAAGTTAACTTGTGCAATCTGACAGACACAGAGTATATTATGATATGTCAGTCCCTAGAACACAGAATCAAAATACATCACAATACCAAATGTAAAATTAACATCAAATACGAAGTAGCAAGTGTTAGGGTGCGGGGACTGAAGTGGAACAGAGATATAGTCTGAAGAGGTGGGTCTTCAGTCTGCGTCGGAAGATGGCCAGTGATTCCGCTGTCCTAACCCCCGTGGGAAGTTCATTCCACCGAGGGACCAGTACAGACAGGGATCGTGTCTGAGAAGAGTGACCCCGTCAGGGTAGGACAGTCAGTTGCCCTGTAGATGCAGAGCGCAGTGATCTTGAAGGGACATAAGGTTTGAAGAGCGGTTGTAGGCGAGAAGGGGCTGTCCCATTCACTGTCCTGTATGCCAGTACCAAGGTTTTAAACTTGATGCAAGTGACAATAGGAAGCTAGTGAAGTGAGGTGAGGAGGGGAGTAACTTGAGTACGTTTAGGGAGACTGTAGACAAGTCATGCAGCTATTACTTATTTATTATATATTCATTTCAAAACTAACGCTGGGGAGATAGAGGGGTTGACACCAGTGTTCTGGTCGAGTCACTAAACCTCAAATCCAAGGCAAGTCTGAAGTCACCAGCACTGAAGCTGGAGCTCCGAAAAAGCATGGGGGAAAAAATCAAATTTCACAGCTCCCTCTATTAAAAATGAAAAAGCCAAATCTGTGATTTAAAAAACTGAGACAGCAGCACTGAATCCAAACTAAATCTGTGTTTTTTAAATTATTGGATAAGGTAGTATAGTCAGTATGACTGGGGTATATGCATAATTAAACAAAAATGTACCAAGGATTCGGTTGCATAAATTTGTGAGATTTCATTTTGACAACACAACACTGTAACACTCAGGGGCGGAGGCGATGGGTCATTGCAGAGTGGGTGAGGACCTGAAGTGGGCCCTTATACAGCCTATTATAGGATGTAAACAGATGCAAGACAGAACCAAGGGGAAACTTACAGAAATGGAAGGGTGGAATGGAGAGAAATGCAGATTACAATGAGTTGTTATATTCCAACAGCAGTGGTATTTAAAAATACCATACGATGGGAAATAAAATAAGACAGCTGGTGATTGCCTAGTTCCTAGTTTGGGACTCGAACAGAGGGTGTAATTTTTCTGTTTGTACACTTACACAAGGATACTGGACAGTGAATAAAGTTTTCTGTAAATCTTATGTGTCTGTGCTCATTCAAAATAAATATTGCGGCAAGAAACTTAGCTAGGGGTTGGTTGAAACCATTACGCCCTCAGTCTGACTTTTTTTTGCCAGAATCAAGACACACAAACAAACTTTATTCAAAATATTCCACTAAACAACAAAAATGCATGTTCAGTCAAGCAGACTGGGCCCAAGGTGGGCCCCTTTGTAAATGAAAGAACCGTGGGCCCGGGGCAGCTGCACCCTGCCCCCCTGCTTGCTCCGCTACAGATAACATTACATAAGGATGTAAAATTCAAGAGATTCTAAATCTTAACATACTATGCTTCCTCTTATCCTATGTCTTCTATTTGAAACAAACAGATACAACAAATGTATGATTTCTTTAATGTTGTTTACCAAACAACTATGCAACTATGGAGCTATTTAGTGTTGAATTTAAAAAAGATTAGTCTAGATGAAATTAACTCAGCCAACAGTGCACACCTTGAAGATAACCTACTGTATGATATGGGCTTTACACAGAATTAGAACAGACAATGTAAATGTCAACATGCATTCTTCAACAATACAAAAGCACAACAGCAGATCAGTGTCAGAAAGAGGAGATGAGAGAGAAGAGACCTGTTCAGGACACACACACACACACAAAGCTTTCACAGTTATCATATACAACAGAGTATCACTCTTCCTATCATTCATTATATTAGTTATGAATTCCAACAATAACATCACATTATAAATGTTAATATTCACTCTGGCATATATTAACTTTTACAAGTTGCAGCTGTAACCCCCTAGTTCTACTAGAAGCATCAATGGCACCAGTCATCTAGTTAGTATTAGCAATTATTAGCACAAGGTACATTTGTAGGTTTTCATGAAGTCTGCTGCTCCTTCTCCTTCTCCTGGCTCTACCAAGGGACCAACGGTACCTTGAAACATGCTGAGTGTTTCCTTAGTCTCCTGAACTAGAAGCTGTCATCTGCTGAATGAAGTAGGTGGAGTTCAAATTTAGGAAGCTTGCAATGGAAGACTGAGTGAGACTGTACAAACCTCTGTTCAGCACTTCATTTTCAGTGAACGTGTTAGTGATATTTACAAGGAACCTTAGCTCATGCAGAAAATCTCTGAGGTAATCTGAACCCAGAACACTGCTTCTGAGCAAGGAAGACCACAGACATCTACAGAAGAACCCAAAATCCTGTGCAGAGATCCAGCCCTACCCAGCACACAGAGAGAGCCAGGCCAGAGATCCAGCCCTACCCAGCACAGAGAGAGAGCCAGGAGAGAGATCCAACCCTACCCAGCACACAGAGAGAGCCAGGCCAGAGATCCAGCCCTACCCAGCACACAGAGAGAGAGAGCCAGGAGAGAGATCCAACCCTACCCAGCACACAGAGAGAGCCAGGCCATAGATCAAACCCTACCCAGCACACAGAGAGAGCCAGGCCAGAGATCCAACCCTACCCAGCACAGAGAGAGAGCCAGGAGAGAGATCCAACCCTACCCAGCACACAGAGAGAGAGAGCCAGGAGAGAGATCCAACCCTACCCAGCACACAGAGAGAGCCAGGCCATAGATCCAACCCTACCCAGCACACAGAGAGAGCCAGGCCATAGATCAAACCCTACCCAGCACACAGAGAGAGAGAGCCAGGAGAGAGATCCAGCCCTACCCAGCACAGAGAGAGAGCCAGGAGAGAGATCCAACCCTACCCAGCACACAGAGAGAGCCAGGCCAGAGATCCAGCCCTACCCAGCACACAGAGAGAGCCAGGCCGGAGATCCAGCCCTACCCAGCACACAGAGAGAACCACGTCGGAGATCCAGCCCTACCCAGCACACAGAGAGAGCCAGGCCGGAGATCCAGCCCTACCCAGCACACAGAGAGAACCAGGTCGGAGATCCAGCCCTACCCAGCACAGAGCAGAAAAGCCACACACCACCTCCTGCTGTGCCCAGCCAAAGAGGGAACCTGAGAAAGACTGAGCACAAGATTCTCGATGTCTTCACCTCCTTCACTCTCTAACAATACCTATTCACTAAACTACCACTTACATTACATTTTGTAAAAATTGTGTTTGCTAATAAATGTTTTTGTTTATGAAATGTGTTATCTTGATTACTCAGTAAGTTGACTCCGCAAATTTAATATCCTCTCCCTTTAGATGAATCCCTCACTGAACCCCTCAATTCTCTAAATGTTTAGATTAAATTCCTCAGCTGGTGCCCTGATAACTCATGATTAACAATTTAAATACAAAAGAATAATACTACATCCACCACATGAACTGGTGTCTCATGTGAGGATAGGCAGATCCCCTGCGGTTACATGCTACTGCATGCTGGCCAGCTGGCTGTGGACCCACCCAATCCAAGGCCTCATAGCCCAGCTCCGTGCCCAGAGGCTGAATAATGTAAGAGGTCCAGAAATAGACAGATCTGGAAGAAAGCAGGTCAGATAGAGCCATCTGCACTGCCCCCACCAAGGACACAGCTCTAAGAAGTGATCCACATAATACAACAATGTTATCCTACATGTATCACTTAACTAATCGAGTAACAGCGTTAGCTTCATTTGAAGTTCTAGTCGTCAAATAAACGTTCACTCTCATGCTCAAAGTCTTTTTACTCATTCTGGTACATAATGATAAATGGGGTAGGTTGGTTCACTCACCTGATCCTAGTATTTGAAAGAAAAAAGAACTGAGGGCAATTTAAATCTGGCATACCAAGGACAAAGCTCTTGTAGGACTTATTGATGAACACTTGCAGAGAGGCACTGTCCCCTTTGCCTTTAAAAGAACTAACTTCTATTTCCTTGAAACGGTTGACAGAGAAAATATCCCACTGAACAAATAAAACAACTTGTCACAAATAAAACTATTTGTCTGTAATGTCTCTGCCACAGGGTTTCTCTTTCCAATGAACTGCCTGGCAGATGCATGACAACCTTATGGCATTGTTTTAATATTGTGGCAGCACACAGTTACTGCAGGAATGTTTGTGGGAATGTTAAAATGTATTGTGTCTGAAATTCAATTTCTCTTGCCTGGTAAAGCACTAGGTTCAGTTAACTAGGAAAAACAGGCCATTGGACGTCCAATCCAAATGATGACTACAATTACACTCATACAGGTAATTACTCCCACCTCAGACTAGGTAATGAAGTAATTAAGCCTTAGATAGAAACTAAGAACATAATGCTGTCTTGTAGGTTGAAGTCAACGTTGGCTCTAGGTACCTTCCGTACTGAAAAAGAAATCCAGGGTAACTCTGCCCCAGGCCTCATTCTAATTCTGACCAAAAAGATCAACTGTGTTGCAGCCAGCCTTCCCCGGTTGGCACTTGGTGGTAAAGGACATGGTTTTAAAATAAATATACAATATTAAAACCCTTATTTCCAGATGTTTTGACCACTAAGTAGTACTTTGACAGGTACCGATTAATTTGCCATCTGGAAACTGATGGAAAACTGGCAAAAAATAAAATGTGGTAGCTAGTAATTTAGTTACCTAGCAGTGGTGTAATAAACAGCTTAGGTAGCACACTAGTTCAGTGGCATGAGGCAGACCTCTTAATCCAACATAGAAAAGGTGAACCTGCAAACTCTATCTTCTGGACACCAACAGCCACCAGAACCACAGCAGTGGTTTGTTCAGTTTAGTTTTTTAATAAAAACAATGGCACAAAAGTGAAAATCCAGCTGACGGTAAATCGGTGTCTCCAAAAACTGTGTTGCGAGTCCCAACAGGGCAAACAGCATTTCGAAATGACCCAGCACTACGGTCTTTGTAGGCCTCAAACAAACCTCTACCGGTGTCCTGGTGAGAACCTAACAACGTCATCTAAATGACTGCCACAACCAAATGCTGTAAACTGCTCTCCCATCCAAACTGCATCCAAAGCAATAGAAAAAAACACCTCCGACAAATTCGAAGATTCCACCAAGTGTATTTCTCCCCGCTCGTCCGGTCAGCGGGTCACCTGCTCGTCCGGTCAGCGGGTCGCCTTCACAGGCTGACGTGGAAGGAAGGCCGCCTATAGCTGCATGGTGACGTCAGCAGCAAGTGCCAAATCAAACAAACAAAATAAAAAGTGTGTGCGTAAATATTTCAGGTTCAGTGATTGAGGAGGAAACTGATCTAACCTCATAGTTACAGATCTTGTTGTTACTGAGGACCATGATGGAGTCACAAAGAGCAGATGTAGTCCCTCAGGTACCTCACAATATAACACACCAAAGGTTCTGCAACAGCAGTGGCCAACCAGCCCCAGAGCAGGAGCTAGAAGAGCAGCAGTAAAAACTCAGACTTCTTATATATGGATGGATGGACATTTTTAATGGCAGTTAAAATAAAACAGTGTTTGCCACAGATTATTATACTAAGCATATAGTTAGCTCAGAGTGTTCCGCACTTTAAATTCTCTGTAATTGTTAAAGAGCAGAATGACTCTTCCCTGCTGGAGCAGGGCCCCAATCTAATAGGACTACCTGACTCAAGTGCAAAAACCTACTCCGACTGAAAAAAAATGAACCAGCTTTAAAAATCCCAAGGAAGCCACGTACGCAGTGCGCACCCACCTAGTCCTGCACTCACTGGAAAGAGGATGAAAACTGAGCGTTTCTCCTCATATTTCTGCCACCCGTGCTGGCATGTTCATTGCTGTATTATGACAGCCTGACAGACTCCACAACCAGCTCAGGCAACATCACACTGCTGCTCTGTGCCACGATCGCTAGGGAGGGTAGAATAACGCTGGGTTTCATCTGTCTGCAGGATGAATGGAGACTGTTTAGAGGGCATTTAGAATGCAACACTGGGAGCAGAGGAAAAAGAACAGAAAGAAACACATGACGTCCCTGTCATAAATGTAACGGCAGAGTACAACGAACACAGCTGCATTTAAGACATTACAGAGATGAGAACGCCAGTCGGAAGTTTAAAATTGTTAGACTAAATATCATTTGATAAGGTTATTTTCATGGCGTAATTGCATCAATACAAAAAATGCTTTCAGTGAGTTAGAATGCAAAGGCAGGAGTTCTGCCTTTAAAATAATGCTGAGTTACGCTAAACAACGAGCGAGTTACCTCACTAGCTAACTGATGGAAAACTGGCAAAAATAAACTTTGGTAGCTAGTAATTTAGCTACCTAGAAATGACTTAATATACTGGTTATGTAGCACACTTACTCATTGACAGAAAATTGACTGAAAATAAAATGAATATACACCTCATCTAGGTAGTTAGTAGATTTCTGGATTTTAATAAAGAAGTTGCAGTAAATTATGTCAGGAGATTTGGGCCATTCAGGTTTAAACCAATTAGCATCTTGATGTTAGTCTTGGTTGGCTAGTAGTGTCAGTCTAGAATTCAATACAACATCCATTTCAAATGAATTGTGATTGGACATTTTGTTATAACGCCGGATTTTTAGTGACTCTACAATCCATTCCTGATGTAAAAGGGAGTTTTGAAGGCAGAATCCAGTGTGCTGTCATCACTCAGTGCTAGCATCCTGTTGGCTGAAAATACATGCGGGGACTGGAACATTTTCAATGATGTAACATGGTAGAAAAATTAAGATAGAAGAAGGAGAAGGAGCAGAAGAATGTTAAAGAAGAGAGGGAAATGGTCCATGTTTGGGTATCTTGTGTGGTCAGATGAGATTCTGTGAAAATTCTGTATGTGTAAATGAGTCTACTGAGCCATCACATCTGCAGCTATGGCTTGTGGGGGTAAAGAGGTTGGTGAAGGGAGGGTTGTTGTTGATAAAGAGCATGAACAGGAATTGTCCAACCCCCAAATGAGGTGAGATGTCACTCGCCATGTACCTCAGGTCTATGTTCCATACCTGCATTTCTCCACTGTAGTGCCCCCTGGGGGAACAAGAGAGACCATACAACTTCTTACACTACTTTTCACTAAGCCTGCTTTCCCTCTGCATCCCTTTCTTTCTCTTTCTCTCACAGTTTTTCTTGCTTGCTAAGCCATGTTGAATGAAACTTTGCCCACCTGATCACCACCAAAACTCAAATGAGTGCAAGAGCAACTTTTCCAAGAAGTAAGTAATTTCCCATTGTTTACACTCACAATAAACACAATTCTATACAAATGACAGACAAATCATTTAAGTAAATCATGTCAAACAAAACTGAATCATTTTCAGTGGAGATTGATACTATAATTATGAATATCTTTTGCAGTGAGGTTGTTCTTACTCTCATTCCCCCATTCCTGTATAGCAGAGCCCTGTGCCACCAGGAGACAGAGGGGGCAGCCGGGGCCTGATCTCTCACACTTTCTAATCATAAGGGACACCACTGCATTCCATCACTGCACTCAGGTAACTGGAGGGCATGATTCATCATTGTACATACTGAATTTTCTGTGAGATGACCAGTTTATGATATTCTGGTAGGCTTATTTGATGTTGAGTGATAGATGATTTAATGTTTTGAGTGTCTTAGTACAGTTGAAATGTGCAAATGAAATGTTTCATTTTGGCAAGAGTGATTCTGTTTTTCAAAAGTGACTTCTGCTTAGAGAAATTTGGTTTAGCAATTGAGAAAAACTGTAGAAAGCAGCTGAGTGTGTCAGTATTCTGTTTCTCCTGTCAGCACAGCAGCCTCCTGTGATTGTTTAGAATTCTGCAGACTCAAAGCCCCCTGTCCTGCCCTGCTGGCAGCAGGTCAGAGCTCACTGCATTGACCTACTACACTGTCATTTATGCTGATCGACCCAGCTGCTCAGGACCTGCCATTCTGATCTGCCACAGCGAGGATGCACAGAGATGAATAATACACAGTGGCTAGTCCATGTGTGTCACTGCATGTATATGTGTGTCATGTGTGCGTGTGTGAGTGTCTGAAAGGGTGTGTGTGTGTGTGTGTGTGTTTTATCTGAGGAGTCTGGATAATGACTTTAAAACGCTGGTTTGTACATATCTTTACTCTGTTTACTTCCAGCAGTGTCAGTGTGAGATGCCAGTTTCCCCACTGAACACATCCCATAAAAATGGATTTCTCTCATTCTCAGGAACCAGAGCTGACTGGTTCAGACCAGCTCACCAAAGATCCCCGCTGGGAGCTGGATCAGGACTAAATGGTCTGAGTGAATGAGGTCTGTCCGGTTAAATAGGCCTCATCCAGCACGTAACCGCGGGGAGGCCGCTGCCCTCCCTGCTCCTGCCTGCTCCTCCCTGCTCCTTCCCAGGCACCGCTGGGCCACAGGAGACCCAACAGCACAGCCATTCATTACACACCCCTGTGCTTATCACACGACATCACACAAAGGACAGGTAGAGGGGAGAGGGGAGGGGGGGGTGCAGGACATCACACACAGGACAGGGAACAATCTGAGAGAAATCACAAAGTAATCACAAAATGCAGAAAATCTACCCTGCCACATAGTGAGGAATGTGGAGTGCATATATACTGTACCTATATACTCCAGATTACACAGACTATACTTGTGGAGGTGTACTTGCCATATTGTTTTTGCTATTAATGTTTAATTGTCTCCGCAAATTGTATTGGAAATATGTATGAACAGTCCTACATAATTAAAATGATTAATTACATTAAACTCCAAGACCCAGAGAAGAGTGCAGCCCTGGCAGTATGAAGTGGCTGTGAGCATCTATGAGGAACAAGTCCTACAGGAATCTTCACACACACACATGCATGCACATGCAAAGGGCAGCTTATTCCATATCTAAAATGCTTCCTCCTACTTGAATAATGCATGTAACCCTGCTGGAGGGGGGGTCCGGATGGAGTTTTCTTTGACCTTTAGAGGACAAACCTATTTAACGGGTCTGAGTGCAAAACAGACACTTTCACTTGAGTGAAACTGCTTCAGGCACCAGCTACACACACATACACACACACACACACACACACACACACACATACACATACACACACACGCAT
>NC_050595.1:67500-105000 GCF_013368585.1 Megalops cyprinoides
GAGTTCCGTCTGTTTGCGGAGCTGCGTCGGACCGAGTCGTTCTGGTGATTAAGTATCCGGGAGCAAATACAGCTATAACACGCCCAATTTCTCAAATCAGTGCAAACTACCGAGAATAATGTCAGAGACCGACCCGAAATCTGTGCAAGACCTGACCGCAGTGGTGAGTGTTCGCGCCAGCTGGATGCTACTGTTTCGCGGATGAAGCTGTGGCTAGCTAGCAGTGTAGCTGACAGATGCTAATTTGGTTAGCTGTAAAAATATTTTATCCGGCTGTTTACTACCTGTGATTCTCCATCATATTAACTGTTAGGAATTAATAGGCAGGAATCATACCGGGTACTTTACCGTTACTTACCGGGTAACGGATTTTTAATGGGTGAATCTCACTTCGGAGACCTAGTGAGATGGGGGGGGGGGGGGTGGGGATCTCAGCCATCAAATAACGTCAACATTACCTGACAAGCTAACAAGAATGTAGTTTATAACATAGTCGGCTAGTGACCGCCCATAGAGGTTAGGGTTAAGAGTAGAACAGCAGGCTAAAGCATAAGCACGATCGCTATTCATCTTAGTTTCCAGGGTAGGTTGTAAAATGGATTGCATTGTGTGGGTGTATAGCGTGTTTGGAGGTTTGCATCGGACGCCAGCCCTGTGCGTAACCATGGCTCCGTTGTTACTTGTGGAAATCCTGTGTGTTTGCCTCCAGGAGGCAACTAACCCCACGCCTGCAACTAGCGACTGACCCCACACCAGCAGCGTGTGTTTGTGCTGCTGTGCGTGACTGCCCTTTTAAAGATGTCTATCTGCATTAGATGGTTCCTGATACTCAATCTGCTATAAGTCATTTGCCAGAGGTCTTTATGTTAATAAAGGAGAACATGAAACTTATCTTAGGGAAAGCAATCACAGTGAAGCTCATTAGGTAAATGTTTTGGATCATGAACCGTTTCATGGAATACAATCAGTCATTCAAGGAAGTTTAATATTAACTCATGAACAATTTAAGTGTAATGACATCAACATGTAAAAGAAGCTTTATTATGTTAGTGGAGACACTAATAACTAATTTCTTTCACAGTGCACCAAAGGCAGATGCTAATCAGTTGATGGCAGGTGATTACCAGTGAAACAGTCACAAATAAAGGGACTGTTAAGATCTTTGCTGGAGGGAAAGGCCCAGAGACAGGCCACCGAGAGAGCTCAGCAACACAGTGAAATTGCTCTTTACTTTCTTTGCTTTTAGGTTCAAACACTGCTTCAGCAGATGCAAGACAAGTTCCAGACCATGTCAGATCAGATCATCGGGAGGAATATCCTGCTCTAGGCCACACCATATGCACCAGCCAAATCCCACAGAAAAATCAGACACCACTTTCTCTCAACAGCCTCACTGGACTACTGTAAATGTACCAGTCTTACTCCACAAAGCAAGGTCACTGTGGATTGGTATTCAGTGTTTATGAATGAAACACAGTGTTGTGTCAATAGCTAATAGCTCCCTCTCCTGTCTGATGATGGTGGAATACCTCTGTGGTTCTGTTACATTGGGAAGTCAGAGGCTACTTGTTTAAATGAGGAGTTTGTCAGCTTGTTATTTAAATTCTACTTGTAAATGGCTGTAAAATATTGAGCCTAATCTGGGTTCACCTTCTAGGGCAAGGTCATTACTATATACAACACTGCACACACAACAGTGTCTTCTCAGGATGAGCTGGCAGTTAATGTGAACACATATTTCAGGATATTTATTACCTTTGATAAGTTTCACAGAGAGACTCTGCAGATACATTTCATAGTTTGTGGTCCCGTACTGTGTTACCTCAAACAGAGCAAAGTATGTGTGTCACAGCTGCAGGGTATCATGGGTAAGTCCACTCCTTTCCTTAACGGTGACACTCGATGAAATGAGCACACGCATCGATGACCTGGAGAAGAACATCGCCGACCTCATGACCCAGGCAGGTGTGGAGGAGACTGAGGGAGAGAACACGGTCAAGGAGGGTCAGGGCTCATAATGAAGGTCAGCAGTCACTTTACATTATTATCATTTATCCAGGGCGTCTAGCATAGGTTACAACTTCATCCATTTATACAGCTGGATATTTGTGGGTTAAGTACTTTGCCCAAGGGTACAGCAGCAGTGCCCCATTGGGGAATCGAACCAGCAACCTTTCGATTACCAGCCCTGGACCTTACTACTACACCACACTGCTGCCCATAATACCCGTTGATTACTACAGCAGAGGGTCAGTAACACCATTCGCCAACAGCTGTCAGACACCACACCTTCCAAAAGGCTTACGTATACACGCTCGGGGGCTGAAGATCAAATATGTAGGGCAGCCGACTGTTTAATTTCACATCCTGCTCTGTTCTGAATGGACCCTAGTTATCAGAGAACTGACCTGAAGACATGATTTATTTCCTGCATGTGTCATTGGTTAAAGTAGTGAGTGGCTTGAAAATGAAAGATGGATCTTTCTAGAAACATTCTGTATGGCAGCATGCTGACAAACACATGCAAGGGGAGACATTTGAATTTGTCCTTCACTTTTTAAAGCTCTACTTACCAAATTACATTCTGCCACATCAGTCCCTTATTTCATACAAATGCTGTCTGCAGTAGGTCAGTGTATCCTGCTGACACTGGTTGGGTTTCGGTTGGTGCCTTGCGTATGCCTGTCACCTAGTAAACTGCATGTGGAGGAGCTCCAGGATGCTTACATAGCTAGAAGCATCTGCTGAGCATTGCTATATGCACAGTGATGTACAGGTCTGAAACTGGAAGAAAATGTATGACAAATTCTCTCCTTTTCTAGATGGCCTTGTAATGGTGATGGTGAAGCCTTTCTACAAGACCTGCAGATTTTTTCCAAGACATCTATACGATTAGTGTTTTTTTATTTTGATGTGTGTAAAATGTTTTTATATATTATATTGAGTTATGATAGACAGGAACCTGATGTACTGGCTGCAGATTGCTTTTTGTGTAAGTGGGTGCTCTACAGAACTGTTGGAACCTGGGAATAACTGAAAACTCCAGAGCCAGATGCGAGTAAGGTTGACTGGCTTCCAAACACTACCTTTACAACAACTGGAAGTCATTCCTACCTGTATCATTTTGTTCTATTAAAGCAATTTCCTACTAAACCAGTCTCTTCCTTTGATGGAAATGAATGTGTGCATACACTCACCCAGCACCTGCTTCCTCTCCTAGGCTTTGTGCACATGTGGAGATCCCGGAGATCCCGGAGATTTACAGCATGGAGAGCTGCTTTCTGTGAAACTAAAACTTAAAAGTGATTGGATGCGTTAGTTTTTTTTTACCAGTCTATTTACTTGTGTGTGTGGCAAACTTAAGACACTTAAAAAAAATCTGGAATCGGTTTCCTGTTCACCATAAAAGGTGTCCAAACTTTGAATTTGTTATCCAGTAAAAAGGTCTGAAATCCAGTCTTTACAAATTTTCCTCATCACATAAAATAATACACTTATCAAAACAGTTGCCAGGCAGCAGTGCTGTTGGTGAGTGATGCACCACAACCTGAGCTGGCTGTCATTATGCTACACTGCAGACTGATATAGGGCAGCTTTACTCAGAGCAACTCTCTCATTTACACAGCAGCTAAAGCACCCCCCTGCAGTGTACCTGCCTAACAAAAAACAAAACAAATAAACTGTAGGTCTCTATCATAAATACACTATAACTCAATGAAGACTAGGTAAAGTCAGGAGGTAACAGTAGCAGAAACCACATTCACAGGGACAAGAACTGTGTATCCCATTTAAAAATACCACATGTCTTAGAGCAGTAATACAGTAGAAAAAACAGCCATGGCCTGCACAAAAACTCTAATTACATGAGCTTGTATTCAACTGCAAACATTGACACCATGAAATGTGAAGAACCATACAACCACAAGAACAGGAACCTTTATTCAATGTAAAAAAAAGTGCAGTTACGTAGACGTTTGCTGGAGATCATTCAGTATGAAAAACATACCAGACAACAATAAAAACGACAACAAATGTGAACATGGCTTCACAGTTTCATGCTTAACCTGCTGCTGCCGACTGAATAAACACTCCATTTCATTTTTAAATACTGCATTTTTAAAAACTGGGCAGCGATATAAAAGGAGTCCAGTGAGAAGAGGGCAGAAAGGCAGAGTCAGGCTGCTTCAGAACTGAAAGTCCAGCTCAGTCATATCGATGGCCCAGGCAAACTTGTCTCTCTGGGTTTTGTTGTAGATTTTCTCCAAGGGCACCTCCATATTCCTGCACCTGGACACCAGTGGGTGAGGATTTAAACTAGCACCGAGTGTCATGACTCCCCAACCAAAAATAAATTCATGACCACAGACACAAAAGTGAAAGTAACCCTGACAACTAATGCCATCTGAACATGATATTTCCTATTCAGAATATAACCTGACGCTATCAGACATCATCCTACTATGGTAGGGGAAACGCAGTTGACAGTAGTCCAACCATTTTGAAGGTACTTTATGAATCAAATAATTTTCGGTTCAAAACCTGTTTGCCTTAATATACTACTGAAGTAACATCACATTAACAACAATGACCAGTGAATACTGACAATCCTCTGCATGGACACGCAAATGCGTGCACACGCGCGCACACACACACGTGCGCACACACACACTCTCACCAGGCTACGCTGATGCGGGGGTCCAGATAGTTGAGCTTGGAGGTGCCCAGAGCGATCTGCTTGTTCTCCTCCCTGTCTGTGGCCTGAATCTCCATCCTCAACAGCTGCTCCTCACAACGCTGAACAGCTTTCTTCTTCTTCTCCACCAGACTGAAACACACACACACAGACACACACACACACACACACACACACAGACACAGACACACAGACACACAGACACACAGACAGAACCACACACACACAGAGACAGAACCACACACACACAGAGACAGAACCACACACACACAGACACAGAGACAGACACATACATACATACACACACACACACACACACACACACACACACTCTTCAGTAGTTGTATTCATACCACAGCTACCCTGGGGGCTATGATCAGGAGCGCAGTTGATTCATGTCTCCTCCCCCCCCACACCCCCTCCCCCGGCCTCCCAGACACTCACGCCTGCAGCTTGCTGTCACTGTTTGCCTTGGCCTCCTTTTTGGCCTGCTTGAGCTCAGCTTTGGCCAGGGACAACTGCTCCTTCCTGCTGTCAATCTGTAGAAGAGGATGAGAAACAGACCCTTCCCTCTCAGTATTAAACCAAACCAACAAAAAGCTCTGTGCCTCCCTCCCTCTCACTATAAACACTCTGCACCTCCCTCCCTCTCACTATAAACACTCTCTGCACCTCCCTCACTGTCCAATCTCTCGTTTACATCTCACTCCTACCTTTGCCTGCAGGTTGGCCATGGACTGATCAAAGGTCTTTGGCGGCGCCCGCTGGTGGTTACAGAGAACTGCAACTGCACGGTTGGCCCTGTTGTAAGAGAGCAGCTTCTCTGCCTGGTTGTCTGATGCTGCAATGAGAGAGAAGGAGGGAGGAGAGAGTTAGAGAATTAGGAGTGTACTGCAGTCCTGGCCGTATGAGGAGTGTATTGGGACACAGGAGTGAAGCTGGTGTATGGAACAGGGCTGGCATATCGGTACTGTGTACTCACAGTTGGAAAGCTTCTTCAGCTGATCCTGAAGGGTAATGGAGGCGTTGTAGGTTCGAAACACCTTGGCAGTCAGGCCAGGCATTAGAGAGGTCAGGTATTTATTCAGCATGGATGTCTGCAGAGACAGAGACACAGTGGAGTGTACACTATTACGCACTCTGAGGGACAGAGTGACACAGTGGAGTGTGCACTATTACACACTCTGCGGGACAGAAAGTGACACAGTGGAGTGTGCACTATTACAAACTCTGTGGGACAGAGTGTGACACAGTGGAGTGTGCACTATTACACACTCTGCGGGACAGAGTGACACAGTGGAGTGTGCACTATTACACACTCTGAGGGACAGAGAGTGACACAGTGGAGTGTGCCATAGAAGCACCTAATGAGAAGAAAAGAAGAATAATGAAACTATTTTACCTTACTGAAATTATTTTTTCTTAACTTAATAATTATGGTATTTTTAGTTTATTCAATGTAATATTTCTGAGCAAAGATTGATTATGTATTCATTGTACCTTACATTAGTTGTACACGTGATGCCAATAAAGAGGCGAGGCAGCAGGAGGAGGGTGGGGAGTGTTACAGTCTAAGAGTCCATTTAACACCCAAGGGGCAGATCCACACCACTGAGCCTACATATTATATCATTTCAACTTTTTTACGTTACATTATTGGCATTTAGCAGACGCTCTTATCCAGAGCGACTTACAATGTTATCCATTTATACAGCTAGATATTTTACAGAGGCAATTCAGGGTTAAGTACCTTGCCCAAGGGTACAGCAGCAGTGCCCCAGTGGGGAATCGAACCAGCGACCGTTCGGTCACAAGTCCTGCTCCTTAACCACTATGCTACACTGCCACCCTTTTATTAACTGACCCACTCCTGTCTATTTGTCAGTGAGACAGAGAAAAGGAGACAGTCATAGTTAGCCACTAGATGGCACTGCAGTACTAATACAAACTGCATCTCTCCCAAGTCTAACAGAGGAAAGGCACAAATTTCCAAAGCCGTTATTATTATTATATGAAATAAATGGTGGATTAAAAGCTTATGACATTATTTCAGCCGTGTGTCTCTGTTTTGAATGAATATCTCAAAGTGGCAGTGCTGGCAGGGACTTGCAGCTCTCTCGGCCATTACCCACAATTCCAAACAGCCCCACTGTCACACAGCTGGAGCCAATGGCCCAGAGAAAACGCCCACCAACACCAGCGGAAACACACTGTGAAGCCCAGGAGCACAGACAGCCATAAACTCCACTCCAGCCCACAGGGCTCCTCCCACACACACACCCCAGCCCACAGGACTCCTCCCACACACACACCCCAGCCCACAGGACTCCTCCCACACACACACTCCAGCCCACAGGGCTCCTCCCACACACACACCCCAGCCCACAGGACTCCTCCCACACACACACTCCAGCCCACAGGACTCCTCCCACACACACACTCCTGCCCACAGGACTCCTCCCACACACACACTCCTGCCCACAGGACTCCTCCCACACACACACTCCTGCCCACAGGACTCCTCCCACACACACTCCAGCCCACAGGGCTCCTCCCACACACACACCCCAGCCCACAGGACTCCTCCCACACACACACTCCAGCCCACAGGGCTCCTCCCACACACACACCCCAGCCCACAGGACTCCTCCCACACACACACTCCTGCCCACAGGACTCCTCCCACACACACACTCCAGCCCACAGGACTCCTCCCACACACACACACACTCCAGCCCACAGGACTCCTCCCACACACACACACTCCAGCCCACAGGACTCCTCCCACACACACACACTCCAGCCCACAGGACTCCTCCCACACACACACACTCCAGCCCACAGGACTCCTCCCACACACACACTCCAGCCCACAGGACTCCTCCCACACACACACCCCAGCCCACAGGACTCCTCCCACACACACACCCCAGCCCACAGAACCCCCCAGATCCCCCCCACACCCCACAACCAATTGATAACACAAGTTCTCTCTCTTCCCCAGGATGAACTGCTGTTCAAACAGGTAAATGGCAAGGAGGAGACCACCTCAGGCTCTCATACAGACCAGACTGAGCGAGCACAGAAATGCTGACACTCCAGGCTCTCATACAGACCAGACTAAGCGAGCACAGGAATGCTGACACTCCAGGCTCTCATACAGACCAGACTGAGCGAGCACAGAAATGCTGACACTCATACAGACCAGACTGAGCGAGCACAGAAATGCTGACACTCTCATACAGACCAGACTGAGCGAGCACAGAAATGCTGACACTCCAGGCTCTCATACAGACCAGACTAAGCGAGCACAGAAATGCTGACACTCCAGGCTCTCATACAGACCAGACTGAGCGAGCACAGGAATGCTGACACTCTCATACAGACCAGACTGAGCGAGCACAGGAATGCTGACACTCATACAGACCAGACTGAGCGAGCACAGAAATGCTGACACTCCAGGCTCTCATACAGACCAGACTAAGCGAGCACAGAAATGCTGACACTCCAGGCTCTCATACAGACCAGACTAAGCGAGCACAGAAATGCTAACACTCCAGGCTCTCATACAGACCAGACTAAGCGAGCACAGAAATGCTGACACTCCAGATCCAGACTCACGTTCAGGCGGTCGAACAGGTCATCTCCTTCATGCTTGTTATCCATGAAAAGCTTTAAGTTTTTGAAGACCTGAAATTAAAAACAATCATTGTGGAATTAGCACTTCACTTTACTATATTCTGACAGACACTAACTCCATCACTGTATAACAGAACTCCAGAGTTTATGATATTAGAGAAAATGATGATGGACATACTACTGTAAACATCAAATAAACAGAAACAGAGTCTCCCAGGACAGCTGCATGCTGGCCTGAGGTTGGTGGTTGGTATGAACAAACGTGCTTCCTTTCTTCAGGAAACAAAGAGAAAAAGGTAATTATATTAGACATTCCCGAATATCTTTTTCTAAATAACCCAGATAAATTATTCAGAGAAACAATTAACTGTACCTGATGCATTGCTTTTAAAAGGGATCATCTGAATAATTAAAACTTGGGCCAGATAAATGTATGGCATATGGAGTGTGCAGATACGATGGGAATGTACCATATGCATTTCTGTATGTTTGACTAGCTGTATGCCTGCAGGTATAGAAGCCCAAAGAGGAAGGGCTGAAAGGACTAAATTCATCATAATTAAAGCTTTTCAAAATTTATGCCATCAAGAATTACGGCCCAGATGGCACACTGCTAACTGCACACGCAGGCACAGGCTTGCCAGCCAATTGGATTAGTTAGGGGCTAGTCATGTGACCAGTTTGTTTAATTTAGAGACCCACAGGCTTCATTCAGCTCAAGAAGGAGTGGAAAAAAAATCTCAATTATTTTTGACATTTCCAAGAAGTTCTGTTTTCCTTCCCTTTAAAATAAACCTGATAAAATATTCAGAGAACTAATTAATTTTACTTGGTGGTTCATTTTTAAAGAGTCTAATTTGAATAACAATCAATCCTTGGGCCAAAAAAGGAAAAAAACAACAGCAAAGCAAATGAAAACGGCGGTACGATGAAAGTGTTTCTTCCTCAGAGCTGTTGCTCTAAGGAGCGGAGTAAATCCTCTCCCTTAAGAAAGATCCGCACAAACAACAGGCTCCAGTCATCTCACAGCAAATGAGCTCTACTGTGTCTTATCTACTGCTGTACCAGTGCTGATCAGCTGTATCGGTTTCAAGGGCAGTTGATTAGTTGTGTCTGGGTTTACAGTGCAGGTGATCAGTTGTGTCTGGGTGTACAGTCATTTTTTTTAACTGCATACACTCTCCTGCTCAATCCGTCTTACTTCTTAAGAAAATGAGACCTTGGAAGCATGAAATCAATGTTACTGAGACACTGAGGCTTGCTCTCCTTACCCTCCTGCTGACAGGGACTTTGTTGTAGTAGCGGATACAGTCTTTACCCAGGAAGTCAAACTCCACTACGTTATTGTCTCCATCCAGGTGTGGGTGCAGGGTGATGTGCTCCACCCTCAGAGAGCAGCAGCCCACGGTGTCGGCCGTCTCGCCCTCCTCCTTCTCATTCCCTGCCCTGAGGGCCAGTTTGTCGATGAAGTAGAGAGCGACAGCTCTCTGCCTGATGCCCATCTGCTTGGACTTTAGGTCCTGCTGGTATTGGGCCCGGATCTGGTCCACACAGCTCTTCAGTCTGCGGGCCACCTCATACTTCTCCCAGTCTTTCTCACCCTATCCAAAACAGAAACCAAAGAATGACATCACTTCCTGTCTGCCTTTACGCTTGTAGCCCTCAGTTCTCCTTTCTCCAAAGCAGCAGAATTAGAGTGAGAGACAGACCTGTGTCCTCCGCACAGCTGTGCCACTGGGATCCAACTGCGACTCACACACCTGAAACCTGGACACCTGAGAATTGCTCTAAAGACATCAGGGAGAAGAGCCAATCCTCTGTTTGGTGCATCTGCCTGTTGCAATGTAGGACTTGAAGTGTAAAAGCTGCTGATGTTGGCATTTGCAAAACCTGCTGAGGATGAGCCAGACAACTTAAATACAACAGAAACACAGGCAGCTGAGAAAGAACAGGAAATAGGGCACCCCTCTGAACAGGTTAGGACTGCCTAATGCATAATAGGAAATGAAATCTCCGCCTGCAGTTTAGACCAAATGCAGGCTGTACTTCTCCCTTACAGTAATATCTCCTAAGCATTCTTATAAAAGCGATATAATGGTCAGAAATGCTCTAATGCAGGGCCTCTTTGCTGGCCCTGCATTAGAGCTCACCAGGATGTACCCTTTTTCTATGTCTACACATTTCCCTTCTTTCACAGAGCAGATGCCCTTATCCAGAGTGGCTTAAAGATTAGCACACAGTAAGTGTACAGTAATGTGCAGCAGGGGACATACAGAAATCAGCTGTGTGCAGATTCTGTTTGCAAAGCAGAGGATCCGCCCCTCCCTGACTGTACATTCTACGCAACGCCTAGTTCAGGCCCTGCTGAAAGTTGCTCTGGATAAGAGTGTATGCTAAAGGAATGTAATGTAATGTTTACCACAATTGGAAAAAATATCATTGTACAAAACAGTTCAACAGCAAAGTCACAGATGCCAGTAATGTGGCTGTTGTATAAACCACAGATAGAAGTGCTATGGCAGCACTCACACAGGGCACACAGCCTGCACCAGCATGAGGGTCAGGAACAGCTGGCCGGAGCCTGGCTGCGCAGAGGTGGGTACAGCCTGCACCAGGAAGCTCACTCCACCAGCAAGGGGAAAGACTAAATGATGGGGGGGGGGGTGCGATCAGAAGTGATAAGGACTAGCAGGGTGTAGGGTTTGATGATAGATGATCCTGCCACAGCTGTGAATCTACTAACACCAAACGACCAAATGTAGTACATAGTATACAGTATGCGAACAAAATGAAATTTCCAGTGCGCCAAAGAGACCCGGATGACGAAAAAATACCGCCAGTATGCATCAGACCAGTCTACCTTGCCAACTATATCCCATAAGGAAGTGCGGCTATATACGTCACAGGTAATTCTGAGGGTAAAAAGGTGAAAAACATTGCGGACAACGAGACGGCTGTAACGTTGGAGGACTGCACTGGGGATTATATATATTATGTATTCACTTATAATTGATTGACTTGATTATGATCCTTTGTAATTACATAATATGAAAATGACCGAAATCTAAAACTGTATGACATCTGTAATTAAACTATCAATCATTTCATTCGTGAATTTTCATATACATTTTTACCTTATTAATTATCTATCTGACATACAGCCTAACAGGTGTAACACTATAAAAAGTTAAGCTTGCAAGATAGCAGCATAGGCTACTTACATTGTATTCATATTCAAATATCACGGCCAAAATGTGTTTTTTTTTTTTTTTTTTTTTGCAGCTCTTTTCCTCCTCCGTGCCACATTATGTGCCCGTACCACCAAACTCGCGAATACTTTTCGTGAACTTTTCACTACTGAGAATGCTAGTGGCGTCTACTTGGAAAATACCACAAGGAAATCTGGACGTGACTAAACTCGCAATGATTTCACGTGACAATGTAACATACTACAAATGTAATCATTAATGGTCGCATACTGGGTACTACACTGAATAATAGCATGCAGTATACAGTATATACTTGTGTAGTACGCAGTACATAGTATGCAGTAGTCGGTTTCGAATACAGCCATGGATTACAAAGACCCCAACACACTGGGCCCAAAGTCCCATTGGCTGAGCCATGTCACATGACATCCTCACGGCATAACCCACAGCAGCTGAGAGAGTGGAGCTGTGCTTCTCTCCATCAGACACACTGCCGTCGGCTCTAATTATCCCTGTCACCTGTTGCCGGAGTAATGTCACGGCTACAAACTGGAACTACTTAACCTTTACAAATAAGACAGGGGGATTTAGAGAGACGAGAATGGGGGAGAGAAGAGAGAGAAACAGACAGTGTGAGAACTAAGACTTGATTGCCCTTCATTCAAATGCAGAGACAAGTTTGACCTCAATAACTTCAGAGGCATCTGTGTGAGCAGTAATCTGAGAAAGGTTTTCTGCACTATAATTAAATCCCCTACACTGGCCTTCTTCACTGAGCATAGTGTCTTCATACAAACTGGATTATACAAAAACAGCACGTAATTTACACTACCAAAACCCTAACACAAACATGTGCACCAAACCCTGCTTTATAAGAATCAAACAGAACTATGGTAGCTAACGCCATCACATCATAAAATCAATTTATACAAAGAATACGAGCAGCATCAAAAGTGGAACTAAAAGAAAAGGTGTTCATACAGGTGTGTGGAGAGAGGCAGGGCTGCAGTCCAACACTTCAGCAATATGGGCTGAGAGTCTGCTGCCCAAGAAATCCCTCTGCCTTCTAAATTCATCTCATATGCAGATGACCCTACACTTACCCATTGTTGGAGAACACCACCAACTACACTTACCTGTCTCTGGGGATTAGTGTTAAAATGGTGCATAAATATAGCAATACATCCATTGTGGGTTTAAGCACACATGGTCTTTGTTACAATTAAAAAACAACTTCTAAATACAATCATCCCATAAACGACAAAATGCCATCTTTAACTGAGGTGAGATACAGGGCCTTAAATTATTCAGTAATAACAAACAGTGCAGTAAAAACAAAAGGGAACACTTTGACCTCAGTAAAACATTCAACGTCCAGACAGACACCCTCAGGCACCCAAAACACAACGTCCAGACAGACACCCTCAGGCACCCAAAACACAACGTCCAGACAGACACCCTCAGGCACCCAAAACACAACGTCCAGACAGACACCCTCAGGCACCCCAAAACACAACGTCCAGACAGACACCCTCAGGCACCCCAAAACACAACGTCCAGACAGACACCCTCAGGCACCCCAAAACACAACGTCCAGACAGACACCCTCAGGCACCCCAAAACACACACAGTAACAGCAGAACGACAACAGCCACAAAACAAAGAAACTGAATCTGGTGAAAAGTACACACAAAGAGATTAAATAAGCAACAGTGTTCCCAGGTCATCACTAGTGAATGGGACCAGTGTGGCGTGGGGTTAAGAAGCAGGGTTTGTAAATTTCCAAAAGTTGCCAGTTCAGTTCCCTGCTCGGACACTGAATCACTGACACACCTGTGACATTAACTGTCAGAAACTGAATTTTCCTATTAGAACACAACTGGGCATCTTATGAATAAAATCAAATACTTTGCCAGCAACATAATTTAGACAACACCTGGCATAATATGAGACAGGTGTGAAGCACATTTCAAACTGCCCTGAACAGTGAAATGAGGTTGCAAGTTTACGCACACTAATTTAACTACACAAGGCCTATTGCACCATCTCTGCAGTGTCTGCCTGTACCTGTGTCATACAGGAGCTGCTGGTATCCAGCCTCTCTCACCCTGATGCCACTGCCATGCTGTTTCATGAAAAGTGCACATATATGCGCCCAGAAGAACATGCTTGGCTTATATTTCACGAGAGGGGTTAGTGCCCAGGAGAAGGTAATAACATAATTACCTATTAATTCTAACTACTCATCTGGTTTTGCACTTTTTAACCAAAGTATGTCAGTGTGGAAGTTTGAATTGTTGTATTCTTCCTTAAATACACTGTGATGTTGGTCTTTGGTATCCCAGTTAACTCCACTGTCATTTGTCCCTACCTTCAGTTTGGAGTTGGCGTTAAGCATGACGTATTTGAAGGAGCCCTGTATATTCTCTGTCCAGCTAGCCAGCCACGTCACTGTATTGTCATGGCGAACCTCCTTCCACCTGTGGCCAGCAGGGGGCTCTGGAATGCGGGAATCTCTGTTTGGGCGAGAGACACTGTCGCTGTCTGTCTCTGCTTCTTACTTTACACACTTCGCTAAGTAAATTACACATCCACCCTGCCCATCCCACACTTTCCTAAATAAACTACACATCCACCCTACCCATCCCACACTTTCCTAAGTAAATTACACATCCACCCTACCCATCCCACACTTTCCTAAATAAACTACACATCCACCCTACCCATCCCACACTTTCCTAAATAAATTACACATCCACCCTACCCATCCCACACTTTCCTAAATAAATTACACATCCACCCTGCCCATCCCACACTTTCCTAAATAAATTACACATCCACCCTGCCCATCCCACACTTTCCTAAATAAATTACACATCCACCCTGCCCATCCCACACTTTCCTAAATAAATTACACATCCACCCTACCCATCCCACACTTTCCTAAATAAATTACACATCCACCCTACCCATCCCACACTTTCCTAAATAAATTACACCTCCACCCTGCCCATCCCACACTTTCCTAAATAAATTACACATCCACCCTGCCCATCCCACACTTTCCTAAGTAAATTACACATCCACCCTACCCATCCCACACTTTCCTAAATAAATTACACATCCACCCTACCCATCCCACACTTTCCTAAATAAATTACACATCCACCCTGCCCATCCCACACTTTCCTAAATAAATTACACATCCACCCTACCCATCCCACACTTTCCTAAATAAATTACACATCCACCCTGCCCATCCCACACTTTCCTAAATAAATTACACATCCACCCTACCCATCCCACACTTTCCTAAATAAACTACACATCCACCCTGCCCATCCCAGCCCCAGCAGCCTGGACTGCAAGCGTGCTCCTCACTTGCTGCAGTTAATGATGACCTCCTCGGGCTGGATCCTCTTCTTCAGCATGCCCTGTTTGGGGTGGTCCCCCCGGCCACGAAACAGTCCTGGAGGTTCAATCTTGAAGTTTCCGATGCGCTCATGGTGGTGGTCAAGTGTGCAGTAGCCATACTCTTCTACAATCTTCTGATTCGCCTCCTTCATTAGCTGGAGAAGAAAATTAAAAATAACTGACAGCTGGGGGACAGGGACAGGAGTGACCCAATGTTGCAGGCCCTCCTCTCCTGGGAGTATAAACCTCCCGCTCTCTTTCCACGTCTGACCAACAGCAGAGCGCCTGTTACAGCAATGTTCACTCAAAGTGAGAGGGCACAGTCACAGATGTGTGCAGTTTATCTGAACTGAAAGCAGTCAGTGACCCCTCTGCTTCATAACCCCCCCCTTACAGTAAGGCCTAGTGTGTTCACTTTAATCTTCATGCACTGATCTCAGATCAGGCATAACCCAGGTAAGCGGAGAAAGTGTTGAGACTTCAGTCAGGATGCAGCTCCTGCTATTCCTGAGATCAGACTTTATTTTTAGTGCGACTGCCATGATCCTGCTGCCACCTCCAGGTCTCCATGGTTACAGCTTTCCCTGCAGTACAGCTGCTCTTTGGTGGGAAAATTTAGACACACAGTGAAGAGAGAGATGGAGAATTTTCTTTGTTCAACACTATCACATTTCCAGACAAAAAGCTTTTATTTTTGCAAAAACCAAGCATCTAAAGAACAACATGATTGGCTGTTATACATAATCTGCGCTGGTAGAACACTGAGGCAGCAGCATCTGAGAGGTCCAGTGTGGCTGAGTCATGGACGCTGAGTCACAGACTCATCCTATTTTGAGGAGTGAAGTGACTCACACAGCACTGTAACTCTGCATGCTGCTAATGCTGAAACGGCGAACTGCAGTGATGGAACCAAACACACTCCGAACACCATTTTCTCCTTTATTAAGATGCTCTGGTCTCTGTAAAGAGTTACTAGTAAATATATATGTTCTAACTAGCAGGTGCCATTTAGCCTAGCACCCAGCAAAACCTAGCAATGTCACAGTAGATAGATGTTGGCACAGTTTTACACAGACTGATATAAGCAGGCCAGAGTTAGAAAGGGAATTAACTGTTTTCTGTCAGCATAAGCAACTGACATAATCAGCAGTAATCAGCAGAGTTTTAACATATTTATTCTTTTCCAAAAAGGCTCACCTTCCAGGCCAGAACTGTTCTGTCTCCTCCGTATGGGTGGTATTATGTCCCAGAGCAGTCTCCTAATATCATATCATCAGGCATGTCTTCCATGCCACATTTCATTTTTATGTTCCCTCCTGTATGGCTAACACTGTATTCACAAACCTTACAGAAGACACATCAAATTACAGCTACCTGTTGGTTTGCCAACATATAAAAAAATACAGTCACAATACAGTGGTCAGGCAGCAATGATCCAGGAACAGCTGGTCCTGTCAGAGATTCTCCTACAGTGTAGGAGTGTAGTGCCTCTGGCCTGTGTCAGTGTGGGATGAGAGAAGAGAGGCTGTTCCACCGTCTCTACACACCTGAGTCTAACAGTGAGGAACTCCAGAGGGACCCTGCTCCTGTTTACCCACAATGCATTTCCTAGCCCTGCCCACCCGTCTCTCAGAGCCCCGCCCACAGATACCTCTCGCAGTGGGTGCATCCCAGTACTTTCCTAACACTTCTAACAACTCTAACACAATTCCATCTCGGTGCACTTTCTGCCTCGCACTTCTTTCTCCTGTCACTACTTGTTTGTCTCCTCTGCCTGTCTATCCTTGCGTTTTCACCTCGTTTACCACTTTCCTTGACTTATTTAGCTGAGTTTAGTTGTTTAGGTTGCACTTAAAGCCTACTCCAAGGTCTCCTACACTACCATAGCTTGCTTGCTGTTCCTCACTTGTAAGTCGCTTTGGATAAAAGCATCTGCCAAATGACCTAAATGTAATGTAAATGTAAATCATTGCAGTGCAAACGACGACAAAAAACCTACAATGAAGTACAGTCTACTCAAGGCCTAAAACCTACCCACAATGTAAGACAAAGTCAGTGCAAATACAGTATAATTAAGTCACTTATATGTTTGGAATAGTAGTGAACAAGAAAGGATAGCAGTCCGCTTTTAGCCAACAGTCAAGCCAGTCAAGTTTATTTTGATAGCTATAGAACTTACCCCATCATATATGTCTGGTTGGTGCACCTTCAAATGCCTCGATGTACTGTTTTTCCCACCGCACGGTCCGCATTGTGTTTTACTGTCAATAGCACTAGTGAGCGATACAGATACAATTTCTCCATAAATCGGCTCTTTTTTTCTTTCGAGTTTTGCACTGGCGTGGCAGCACGACCGGGACCTGTATATCACCCAATCATAAGCATGCAGTACACACATATTTTGTCAAGTGAGTGCCTGCACATAATTTGATAAAAAAAATATATATATATGGTAGCTAAATATTACTTGTCCTTTCGTCTGTCTCTGACATTATCGTTTCGTTATTATTCATCAATGAAAATTATACTATATTTCGTCACAGTTTTTATTTCCAAAGGTGCATTTTTATTTCGATATCGTCTCATTTTCGTTGTGGAAAAAGGTTCATTGACGAAGATTTTTCATTACAGTTTTCATCAATGAAATTAACACTGTATATTACATCACCTCTTTACAGAGTAATCAGATGTGAGCAATTGCTCTCAAAATATAATTTCTTCGTACTGTGATTTGTTATTGTACTTTGGCTGCTTATTTTTTACTTATGTTTCTGACTATTATCACAACATAAAAACGCACATAATGTGACACGTCTGTGGCAGATTACATCACAGATCTACATGAGAACACATCGCAGCGTCCCGCACATGTCCCGGACATGTCCTGCTTCCTTCATATGTCTCCTGCAGAACTGGAATCGTCCTTAAGGAGGTGACCCTGGGTCACAGAGGATGCAGCGATGTAGGAATCCAGGAAAGGAAGCTGATTGCCATGCCTGCTTCTCAGAGCCCCGCCCACATGTGCATCTCCCTGCGCCACCCACCTGTTTCTCCTCTTTGCTCATGTTTCGTCGGGCCTCCACCTTCTCCTTGTGCATCCGGAACAGCTCCCCAAAGTCACACTGATCCAGATCTGTGATCAGCATCCTCTCTTCCACAGTCATCTCCTGTTCACAGTAACAGCCAATGACAAACAGTTCATTAGCCCCTCCCCAAAGACACACCAACACACCAACATTCAAATCCACCCAAACACAGACACAGAAACACAGCAACAACCATTTCCCCACAGAGGATCACACTGTACATACTCAGCATGGCCACTGGGGGGACTCCCCGCCCTCATACTGTACATACTCAGCATGGCCACTAGGGTTAGAGGGTTTCCTGCTATTGTAAAATAGTTTAATTGGATTTGTTCACATGCGAGGAGCGAGTTGTCTGGATTAGCATATCAATGCCTTTACACAAATCGTATTTCCAAGAGCACTGAGGTCTGAGCGGCAGGAAATTAATTCTGCATGATACTTGCCTTTGGGCTTCCTGGTACCCAGTAAAGACCCTCCCCCAACAACACTCAATGTTATTCATCACCCCCCCCCCCCCCTAAAAAAAGAAGAAAAGAGATCCTCGCATTACCAGAACAGAAGGAAATGTTCCAACCAATCATATGGCCCTGGGGATAACTCCGGCCTGGTATCTCTGGGTACATGAGATCGACATCTTTGGACAGCGACCTGCAGCTGGAGTCCTGCACACCTCCCCTCCCCCTCCCTCGCTCCCTCCCTCTCACCCCCTCCCTTGCTCCCTCTCTCCCTCCTCCCCCTCCCTCGCTCCCTCCCTCTCACCTTCCTCCAGTCCTTGAAGAAGTTGTTGCGGAACACCTCCTTGGTGGTGTATTCATGATCCAGCATCTGAGCGAAGAACAGAGCAACTTCCTCTGCAGCCCGGCTGAGCTTCACTGCTTTCCCTGAGAAACACACACACACCCTCACGTGAATACACACACACACACACACACACACACACCCTCACGTGAATACACACACACACACACACACACCCTCACGTGAATACACACACACACACACACACCCTCACGTGAATACACACACACACACACACACACACACACCCACACGTGAATACACACACACACACACACACACCCTCACGTGAATACACACACACACACACACACCCTCACGTGAATACACACACACACACACACACACACACACACACACACACCCTCACGTGAACACACACACACACACACACACCCTCACGTGAATACACACACACACACACACACACACACCCTCACGTGAATACACACACACACACACACACACACACACACAAACTGAGTACACACACACACACACCACACCCCCTCACATGAGCACGCACATACACACCTGAGTATACATACACACACACACACCTGAGTATACACACACACACACACACACACCTGAATATACACACACACACACACCTGAATATACACACACACACACACACACACACACAAACCTGAGTAAACACACACATACACACACACACAGCCAGCTTTGAAAGGACAAACATCTCACCTCCAATACATACTGTACATGAAGCCATTGTTTCAGTTGTGCTCCATGTACACACTCATCTCGCCACAGGCCTAATGTGCCTGTCATAATTCCTGCAGACCTGTGCTGTTCTGCGCATGAAGGTGACCCAGCACACGCAGGTACTGCTGCAGACTCTCAGCTCTCCGGGCTGACGCAAGAGCCCTGAAATTATGGGGCTGCACCACACTGGGACCCAGTGAGCGTTTCATCCGGTGGCATACAGCACCACCCACACTGATGCCACTCTCTACAGCACTAACTCTCTGCAGAGCTGTCTTCCTCTCTCAGCCCAATACAATCTTCCTCTCTTTCTTTCCAAGTCTCTCACTGCTGTTTTTTTCAGAAATCAGTGTGTTCCACATTAACTAATGTAGCTACATAGCAACTCTATTCAAGCAGTTTGTGAATCAGTGAATGGTGTATCAATAATTTCATGAATAAATTGTTTTTATTTTTATTTAATCAGACTGCACCACAGAGGTTGTACCAGTACAACAGATCTTATGAAGGCACTAGTGCTTATGCTGGCTACCCTGAATTACCTGCAGACCCTCCTCCAGAGGAGAGTGAGCTCACCTGCAGAGCCACGCGTTAGCTGCAGACCCTCCTCCAGAGGAGAGTGAGCTCACCTGCAGAGCCACGCGTTAGCTGCAGACCCTCCTCCAGAGGAGAGTGAGCTCACCTGCAGAGCCACGCGTTAGCTGCAGACCCTCCTCCAGAGGAGAGTGAGCTCACCTGCAGAGCCTTGTGCTCACCTTCGTTACCGGTGCTCACCATTATAATAGAAGTTGACATTGTCAGGGAGGGGCTGGTACTCTGGAGGGAAATATGGCCCTTTGTGTTCCAGGGTCTTCCACTTAATCCCATCCTCATACTTCTCCTCCTCCCACCTGAGAGAGAGAGAGAGAGGGAGGGAGGAAGGGAGGGAGTGTGAGAGAGAAGGGAAGTGTCTCACCCACACACACAGACACACACACAGACACACACACAGACACAGACACAGACACAGACACACAGACACAGACACACAGACACACACACACACACACACAGACACACACACACACACACCATCTCCATCGTTGTTTTTCTTCCTCTTCTTTCATCTTGAGCTTCATCATCCTTGCAGCCTCAGCCTGCTCCTTCGTCCTCCACCCCTTCGAGGACTCAGGCTTCTCTCCCTTGGGCTGAAACAGAGGAGCAGTGTCAGAGCAGGAGGAGCTCCTTTCCCCTGTCACACTCACGCTGCCCTTTCTGCTCCACGCTCCACTTCCGTCTCTGGAAAGGAGTTTCTGCTAAGAAATCATGATGTAAGAATTTAAAGAACAGCTGTTGCTCTGAATTAAGCTTTTCTACTGCAGAGACAATGTAATTTAGCCCCTTTCCATCCCTGACTTTCAACAAATATCTGGATAGTCAGAAAATAATTCTTCCAGATGTTGCAATTATTGCCTGGGTATCACACTGTACCCTATTAAACTGTAATTCCCAAACCCCTCCATATCACTGAAGATCATTCTGACCCACGCAGGTCTCAGCGGAAACAGAAACCTCTTGGTCTTCTGATCCATTTTCACCTGTCTGAATGTAATAACCCCCACAGTGTAGGGTCATGTCAGGTCATGATCCTTCACTGCAATGTTTTGTTAGAGTTACTGATCATTTGCTGTTGTCTGGAGTTAGAGTTGAGCTTAGGCTGTGAGATGTGGGAGTGTGTGTATATGTGAGATTTTGTATGTGACTGTGAGTTGTGTGATATCTGAGTGTGTGTGTGTCATGTGTGCGTGTCTGTGTGCGTTGAGGCAAGACAAATGAAATCCTCCGATACACATGCAGACAGCCAATAGCTATTTTTCACAGCAAGTTGCACAGCTCTCTAGAGTGCTGATTGGATGATGGTACCACTCAGCTGAGCTCCTGGTGGCTGAAGCCGATTGGTGAGCACCTGGTGGCTGAAGCCGATTGGTGAGCACCTGGTGGCTGAAGCCGATTGGTGAGCTCCTGGTGGCTGAAGCCGATTGGTGAGCTCCTGGTGGCTGAAGCCGATTGGTGAGCTCCTGGTGGCTGAAGCCGATTGGTGAGCACCTGGTGGCTGATGGCCCAGCTGGGGTAGAACCTGTGCCCATGGCCAGTGCCTAGACCACTGAGTTTAACCCTATCCCTAACCCCAGACCACTGAGTTTAACCCTAACCCCAGACCACTGAGTTTAATCCTAACCCTAACCCCAGACCACTGAGTTTAACCCTAACCCTAACCCCAGACCACTGAGTTTAACCCTAACCCTAACCCCAGACCACTGAGTTTAACCCTAACCCCAGACCACTGAGTTTAATCCTAACCCTAACCCCAGACCACTGAGTTTAACCCTAACCCTAACCCCAGACCACTGAGTTTAACCCTAACCCTAACCCCAGACCACTGAGTTTAACCCTAACCCTAACCCCAGACCACTGAGTTTAACCCTAACCCTAACCCCAGACCACTGAGTTTAACCCTAACCCTAACCCCAGACCACTGAGTTTAACCCTAACTCTAACCCCAGACCACTGAGTTTAACCCTAACCCTAACCCCAGACCACTGAGTTTAACCCTAACCCTAGACAACTGAGTTTAACCCTAACCTTAACCCTAGACCACTGAGTTAAACCCTCACCCTAACCGTAGAACAATGAGTTTAGCCCGCAGGCTAACCCTAGGCCGTGGGTTTGGTGTGTGGGTTTGGTGTGTGTGTTCATGTGCGCCCGAGTGGGCGATTGTGCACGTAGGCTTGCATGTGTCATCCACAGCTTCCTGTGAGCTCACTTGATCCTGTACCTTTTTCTCCTTGCTCCTCCTCTTCTCCGCCTTTTGATCTGTGTTTCTCTCCATCTCGTCATCCTCCTCTTTCACCTTCTTCTGCTTCTTCAGCCTGCGGGGTGAAAGTAGCTGTCTGTCACACAGACGCCAGGACTCAGGAACGCCAAACTCAGGAACAGACAGCTACCCACCACCGTAAGCTAAGCATTTACCTCTGAACCTTCACAGACTAAAATCAATTCAGCAGGGGTAAGCCTAACCCCGCCTGCTTGGTGTCCTGGTGCAGGAAAGACAAAAAGAGCTATGCAAGAAGACATACTGATGGACATTCATGTTTTAAAGCTGGGCAGCTGGCACCAGGCCCTGAGAGGCCAGGTCATTCACGCTGCCACTCACAGCTGCCCACCGGTGTGCCCCACCTGCATTAGCCTGACATGCTAATCTGAGCTGCAGACGGGTCAACCTACTCACTTCTGTCTCACACCAATTCAGTGCTGCTTCATCTTATCCCAGGGAACCTGTGTATGTTTTTATTACTACCTGTCTGTAATCAAATACAGGAATTTACTTAAGGATTGAGTTTAATTACTTATTTAAATATTAAAGCTTTACTTGGATTAATAATTTACTCTGAACATAGCTTTTAATACTAAATTTCTGGATGAGACACATTAAATATATAATTAACTGAATTAAATTAATAAAATTCTTGTAGCGGGGGGAAAAGCAGATGAGAAACAAAAAACTTCTCAATCAAAAAAAAAAAACCTTCAACTGAAAAGAATTCCCTTTAAATGAAAAATATGACACTTTAACCGGCAGTTTAACTGATAAACCATTTTAGTCATTTCAATTATTGTAACTATAGAAAAGAAAGGCAAGAATGAAAAAGAGAGAAAGAAAAAGAGAGAATCAGAGAGAGAGCGAGGGAGGGGGAGGGGGAGAGAGACAGACAGAGGGAGAGACAGGGAAAGAGACAGACAGAATGGAGTATGTGAAAACCTAATTACAAAATATGGGATAAAATCCCAGCCGAAAAATTCCATCTAGAGTACATGTTCAGTATTGGCAATATGAAATTAAACTAATAAAAAAAATCAGAGTACAACACAGCCCTGACAGATTTCACTCTAGCACAGTATCTTGTCACGGTAAAAGATGCAAAAGCACATTTTAACAATGTACAGACTCAGTGACCATGGTCAAAGGAAACAGGGTGTCATAAAAAAGATGGCTGCCCAAGGAAAACAGACTGTGCAACCAGCGTGAAGCAGGAGAAATCAAAACAGAAGAACACTTCTCCTGCCCAAAATATTAGATATAGACCTCCCAACATTTAACAACAAAATACCATATTCCAAGACACTGCCAAACTGAGAGAAAACGAATGTGCTCTCAGGAGAAGAGGAGAAGACAGCAATGCAGGCATCAGTGTGTGTACACCAGTCAAACGCAGAGAAAACAACATTCAATACATCCTAAATCTTCCAAATGAATCAGTGATTGTTACTGTTATTCTTCTTGTTGTTATCAACAGTAGTAATACAATAATAGTGATTCTTATTATGATTATTATCGATTTTTAATTTTTCATTATATTATTATGTTCCATCATTGCCATCACTATTTATCACTTTTATGAAACACTGATCTCCATTATAGAGGAGATATAAGTAGAGATATCTACGCTTATATACAATATATGCTTCAGCTTCGACGTGACGTTGAATGAGGGAAAGGTGGAGAGGTTGACAGAGGGTGTCAGCGAGGGTGAGGTGGATGGCAGGAACCTCTCTAAACAAACACTTGTCACTCACTTTGATGTGGAACAGGAGGGTCCCTCTGCTGATTCTTCCTCTCTCTTTCTCTTTCTCACCTTCTTCCTTTTATCCATCACAAAGTCGTCATCCTCTGGCTCGGCCTTCACTTTCAGCGGCCCCAAACCCTGAACCCTGCCAAACAGCCGGAGCAAAACACACACCAGCTTCAGCTCAGCCATTCACGTTCACACACCAGCTTCAGCTCAGCCATTCATGTTCACACACCAGCTTCAGCTCAGCCATTCATGTTCACACACCACCTGTATGACAGCTACTAAGGAACATAACTGAAATTAAACTGAGTTTTGGTACATTTGATAAAAGAGGTGGGTATGTGCAGTTTGGACAAAATAATATTATATACGTATATACAGTCAACCAATTCATGTATGTCTTTCCAAATGTAACAATATATACCCAGTGGAAATACGAATATATTGAAAACGCAGGTGTTTAGCTATGTGTGCACACTGATTAAAGATATTGGTTTTCTGGAAGCTACTGTGAAAGATACATAATTAAAGACAGAATAAGATAAGATAATCCTTTATTTGTCCCACAGTGGGGAAATTTGCCGTGATACAGAATGATTCAGTTACTTATAGAAATGAGCAGTTCTGGGGGCAAAACCATACAGGCCACGCAGAACGCGCTCAGTGCTGTGATGTGCTCAGAGAGCCCACTGGCTTCAGAGAGAAACAGCTGTGTAAACACAAGCATTGCTTGTTAAGAGATTAAAAAACAAGCATTTGAACTCCAATCCTGGGATTCTTATCGCAACTGATATCTAATCTTTACAGCTTGCACTATCTTAATGGATAGAGCAGTATACACTTTCCAAGTAATAACTTCCAATTAAGTGACCAATAATTACATAATTACAATAATTAGACAAAATAATGATCAGCATATAATTACAGTAATTAAACACAATGATAATTACATAACTGTGCTTTCTGGCTATCTGGAGCGTGTACTTGGACAAGGGAATGGAGCCAAACTGCAATTATGACAATAACCCATCCTGCTCAATAATTAGCCCGCTAATGCAGCACATCGCAGACAAAGGCTGAACAAGTAATGGAAAAAGGCAACAGAAAAAGCAGATCGACATCCAACCAGTGAATGACAGAAGATGGCACTCTCAATCCTGTCTCACACACTGCCTCCAACACTAACCCTCTCACCGCGTCACACACTGCCCCCAACACTAACCCTCTCACCGTCACACACTGCCCCCAACACTAACCCTCTCACCGCGTCACACACTGCCTCCAACACTAACCCTCTCACCGCGTCACACACTGCCTCTAACAGTAACCCTCTCACCGCGTCACACACTGCCCCCAACACTAACCCTCTCACCGTGTCACACACTGCCCCCAACACTAACCCTCTCACCGCGTCACACACTGCCTCCAACACTAACCCTCTCACCGCGTCACACACTGCCCCCAACACTAACCCTCTCACTGCGTCACACACTGACCCCAACACTAACCCTCTCACCGCGTCACACACTGCCCCCAACACTAACCCTCTCACCGCGTCACACACTGACCCCAACACTAACCCTCTCACCGCGGCACACACTGCCCACATTGACATAAAGCATACATAAAGCAAATTAATATAATATATGACTATTTTACCATTTAATTCATGTTTTAAAGCAATCTCAATTATTCTGTGATGTGACTGGATGAATGACACGCTCTGACATCAGGTTGTCAGTCACACAGAGCCTCCGCAGGGGAGATGCTCAGAGCCCCCAGCACTGCCAGCTTTCAGCCAGAGGGAGGACGCTTTAAAATCCACTCCCTGCTCTTTGCTCAAAGCCATTTGCTTCTTTTTTGAAAAGCCACAGAAATTTCTCAGGACAGTTTAATTTAGCTAAAAACATCAGAAGATCCAGAAAAAATCAGAATGCAACACCCTTGTCAACTGTGGATGACCTCGGACCACTCAATCAAGAGGAATAATTTGCGTCAGTGGTGAAAAGTGTGATTTAATTTGCAGTGTAACAGCCTCAGAGTGCTCCTCCAGCAGCTGCTCCACACAGACCTCTCCGCCACTCCACAGACATAAAGAACGAGACTGACGAGACAGGGCTCTGTCTGTCTGTCTGTCTGTCTCACAATCAGGACAAACACCCACCTGACAAAGTCACGCATTTCACTGTCACTCAACTCACTTTGGGGAGCCTGTAAAGGAGAGAGACACAAGTCTGACTTTCTGAGTTCAGTATACAGGCATAGGTCCGGAGTTCTGTAGACACATATGTAGAGGCCAACAACATCTGTCATTTGCGAACTCGGGCGGATGTCGGGTTTGTTGGAGACCTGCTGTGGCCAGAGGGCGTGGTCATTATGCTATGTTCTCCTGTTCAGTGTCACTGGGACTTGTAAGGGTGCCTATTTTTGAAGTCACCTGTTTGCTGTTGGTTCAGTGAAGCTGGACATTGGGTTGTTGCCTTTGTGTCATCATTTTATTAAGACTAAACTGAACAACCTACTACTGTGGCTCTAGTGATGAGGAGACTTGGCTGGCCCCTCAGAGGTGGTAGGTTCACATCGCTGCCTTGGAGCGGGAGGTCTGCCTCATGCAACTTCTGGATTTGTTTGGTTTTTTGGACACATGACTAGGTTACACTAGCTATTTACTCTACAGCCATTATAATCATGTTTTTGAACCACAGGGAAGCTGGGCTGTAATTTTCTGCATGACATCAAACATATGTAAAGATCACCTTCTTAGGGGCTTTTTCACTTTGCTCCTTTTTCTCTGTAGCTTCTTCTTTATTCCTCTGGGGTTTTCTACAGTGAGAGGGGGACAGACAGAAGAGCAGGAAGACAGAGACAGGTGTGAGAGGACAGCTGGAGGAGACAAACCTGTCCCCCCTCCACCTGCCCTGAGAGGCTGTCAGACAGCTGCTTACCTCCCCTTTCACCTCACTCACTGCATACATGCTAGCCTGATGGCTCTGTATTTATTCTTATATAATGAATGAGATATCAAGCTAAATTAATTTAGTATTACAGATTACCCTTCTCTCTAATGAGTGGATGGCCATCCACACAGCCCATCCAAACTTTCTGTCACTGTCATTTTTGTAATTTTTGTTTAAATTATTATTCTTTTGCTTTGACAGGAAAGGCACACCAGCACCAGAGTTGTACATGCCAGTGTACAGTTCTGCAGTGTGGTATAATGCAGAACTGTGCTTGAACAGTGTAATGTCACATAGTGCGGTTTAACAAGTACAGAACATCAGTAAAGAAGTGTACTTGTGTTGCTTGAGTGATGTCATGTTAATGTGTGCTCAAGTGTAATTGTTTGCATTTTTGTAAGTGTACATTACAACAGTGTAGTGTTGTTTCAGTGAAGTATTGTGAGCTTAGCTTACATTGTAGCTTACAGTGCTGTGTTCTGCTGTGTACTGTCTTATAATGTGCCACTGAGTGTAGTGTAGTGGGTTATGCGGCTAAGTGCGGATGTGTAGTGTAGTGGGTTATGCGGCTAAGTGCGGATATGTAGTGTAGCGGGTTATGCCGTTAGGTGCGGATGTGTAGTGTAGTGGGTTATGCTGTTAGGTGCGGATGTGTAGTGTAGTGGGTTATGCGGCTAAGTGCGGATATGTAGTGTAGCGGGTTATGCCGTTAGGTGCGGATGTGTAGTGTAGTGGGTTATGCTGTTAGGTGCGGCTGTGTAGTGTAGTGGGTTATGCGGCTAAGTGCGGATATGTAGTGTAGCGGGTTATGCTGTTAGGTGCGGATGTGTAGTGTAGCGGGTTATGCGGCTAAGTGCGGATGTGTAGTGTAGTGGGTTATGCGGCTAAGTGCGGATATGTAGTCTAGCGGGTTATGCGGCTAAGTGCGGATGTGTAGTGTAGTGGGTTATGCGGCTAAGTGCGGATATGTAGTGTAGCGGGTTATGCGGCTAAGTGTGGATGTGTAGTGTAGCGGGTTATGCGGCTAAGTGTGGATGTGTAGTGTAGCGGGTTATGCGGCTAAGTGTGGATGTGTAGTGTAGTGGGTTATGCGGCTAAGTGCGGATATGTAGTGTAGCGTGATATGCAGCTAAGTGCGGATGTATAGAGTAGTGGGTTATGCGGCTAAGTGCGGATGTGTAGTGTAGTGGGTTATGCGGCTAAGTGTGGATGTGTAGTGTAGCGGGTTATGCGGCTAAGTGTGGATGTGTAGTGTAGCGGGTTATGCGGCTAAGTGTGGATGTGTAGTGTAGTGGGTTATGCTGTTAGGTGCGGATGTGTAGTGTGATATGTGGCTAAGTGCAGATGTGTAGTGTAGTGTAGTATGGTGCTGTATTGTCCTCTGTAATGTAACATAGCTGTTGGCTTTACTGCTTATTCCAGGCATTTCCAAGCTGAATGGACAAATGCACGTAGACCTTAAAAGACAGTATCCTTCTGTACATTCCCCAGAAAGGATACCTCACCTCCTGCCCACAGGACCGCTGGAGCTCCGGTCCTTCCTCTGACCTTTGTCCTTGGCTCTGCTGGCTTCAGCCTCCTTCCTCTCGCCCCCCATCTCACAGAACCAGAAGAGGTTTGGGTTTGAAACAGTCACAGCAGCACCAGCCTGCAGGACACAGAGAAGCTGACCCCTGCAGCGCTGAGTCTGGAACAGCGCCCTCTGGTGGCTCAGCTCCTAGCAGGTACTGAGTTTCAGGAGGCATCTGTACATATCTAACTGTGCAAGTGGAAAACGCGTAACACTATTTGTTGTCTATGACAGAGGTTTATTAAATAATTACAGAAATATAATGCACAAACAGCGGTTTCCTCTTTTGGCACATACAGAGTTCAATGTCTGCAGAACAATCCCTGACACACGAGAATCACTGTGATGGGGATTTGGCTTTGTGGAGAGGGCAGCGATGCAGATGCAGAAGGCGTAGAGAAAGGCTGTGAGTTTATCTGTGCATGGAGCCCTACCTGAACAAGCCCCACTGTCACTCAGAAATTTGACTGAAATGTCCAAGACTTATGACTCACTTTTAGGTTACCCTTGTTTCCAATCAGTTTTTCTTTCTGAGTGACTTGCTTCCAATCCAACCAGAGTACTAAAGCTGCCCTTGTTAAGGAGTGGAACATAACCCGTATAAATAAAGCTAATTTTGGTGCTTTTAGCTCTTAGTGTTTTTTTAATACCGTTTCTCATTCTATTTTTGCAGATGACGCATAACTATATTTACCAGGCAAATCCGGCAACAGATGAACAATCTATATTTACCTCACCGATACTACTGCATGTCACCTTCAGCTCTCCAGCTAAATTTAACTGAATAAATACAGAAAACTGAGTAGTACAAGTTGGTTACTCTGATCTGTGTACTGTGATCCCAAATGTAAAACAAGAAATTAAAAGCCTGTGTCATTTTAGAGGCTAATTTGGGATTTGAAAGAGACAGGTTTGCTGCTATCAGTTATATACATTTGGAATCCAGATGTCTCTTGAGGATACAGAGAAAGAGAGAGAGGATTCCTGCATCAGTCAGGGCTACTGTATTCTGTAAATCTGCAAACTGTAATATTCAGTTCCTTTGGTAATGATTAGATCACAGCACAGCAGAGAGGGTGCAGTGTGCTCCAGGGGCCATGTGCACCGGGCTGAGGACCCCGCTCATCCTCCCTGGCTTGTCAACGTGGCTATTGCTGAAATCAAATCGTTTTGGATGGTTTTAAACAAGCTGGTAAACACCGATGAAGACTGCAAATGCTCTGCAAGTAAATCGTCATATCGTGCAATCACCTCTGCTAGCTCTCTATAGTTTCCCTTGTTGTCTGAACTGGCCCCCTCGATATGCCCCCAGAATGCCAACTCTTGCATGCCCAGATAAGCAGTGGCATCAAACAGGTGCTTCACAGTATCTCTGTTACAAAGCACTTTTGCATTGTGCTGCGCCGTTTGCAACCATACACCCTCATCCACAGCTTGATCGACTGGCATCCTGCCCAGCAATTTCAATATAACTGCAGCACCAACATGGTCTTTACATTTATCGTGGCGTTTTGTTGCCATATCCAAATTCTTTATCTCACTAAATCCCTGAACAAACCATGTTTGAGATTTCCCCATTAACAGGCAAGACCAGCAATACAGACAGTTGTTTGTTAGGCTGGCAGTGAGCCATGGGTATTTCTCATACCATGCAGTGTTGAACACACTGACCTTACCGTTTGGTTTGGTAATCTCGATTTCTGGAACTGGTCTCCCTGCTGCTTTGACCCTAACTTTCTCACTGTAGTCCAACAAGTGAAATGGTGTACTTAAGAAAACATGGACAACGTCCACCGTTTCCACTGTAGCTTTATTAGCAATCAACAAAGGTAGCTTCCAACAGAAAAAACTTCTCGACTAGACATGACAATTCTTATCCTTGCTGTATGACTAATGACACGATTAAGATAACGATAAAGACAAGATTCTTGCATGATATCATTGATAACCCCCTACCTCAAAACTCTGATTGGGAATTCACCAGCGCAATCAGCTCCATTGATTGGTTCACTGATGTTAGGCGCCAAATCCAGAGCCTCTGGCTAGATCCGCCCAAAGCGAGGTCCGTCAATGGAGGTGGATATCAATGAGAGGCTTGGGGAGGTCGGACCTCCGTACAGTAACTTTCAATTGCAGTAGGCAGTACTGCCAGTATTTTGACATGGGGAGATGATTTCTGCAACTTCAAAGTGTTAAAATAATAATATTATTTTAATCTGTTAAATTTACATGTATTTATTTTTCTCTTGGATTTTTCTCTGAAATTTTAGGGAGGATTGTCCTCCCTTTCCTCAATGGACGAGCTCAATAAGACACAATAGAGGGCTTCTCTTGCGTTCTCAGCCATTTTCACTTTGGAAACACCATGTTCACATGCAGGGATAAATAAATCCCAGCAATGAAGAGAGGGATTTACTCAGGAGGTCAGAATTACTGATACCTTAATGTTAATAAAGTCAAACTACTCCAAGAATACAACGAGCCAGAGAGATTTTCTGCTTTTCAAGGGTGACAGCGGTAACAGGCCGCTAGGATAACAAGCACGGCGTGCACATAACGCACCTACAGGCAAGCGTGTGAGACGCCTGGCCGCCATTATGCTCACCAGCTAAAGCAGCACGATAAGAAAGGCAGACTGTGACCTGCACATGAGAGCATCCTTAATGACCGCAGCCATGACCTCGGTCTAGCGTCAGATCGGAATAAATAACTTAAGTGCTGCAACATCAAACGCTACACAGTTGTTATCGGATAAGACCTTTCAGGGTGTGCTGACGTCACTCAAACCACATCAGGGCTCAGAAAGAGCAATTCTGTTGTTTCAGGCCTTGTTAAGAACTAATACAAAGTACTCATTAATGATCCAATATGACTCGTAAAAACGGAAAATGGAAATTTTGCCAGGGTCATGGGCCGTAGTTTGAAAAGTTAAAGTAAATAAAATTCAGGTTGCGTCCTTAAAATCGCACTAAAGCCTATAACTCCAGGAGCTGCCGCAGCGGGATCACAATGCAATGCAAGGTTTACAATTAAAATACAAGTATATCAGTACTGTCTATTCAAATATCCTTTTAGCTAACGTTAAATACAACCAAGTGGAAATCGTAGCTACAATCGCACCGAAATGTGAGCGATCTCCTGTCCTGCATCTGAAAATGATACACGAACCAAGCATAGCAATAAACCAATTTCAAGCGATCGATCAAAAATTTTGGTATGTGCTAGCGCATTTTACAAAAGAGACAAAGCGTACGTGGAGCAAAAATCTGGAAACCCAGGCCAACCGGGGGAAAACTGTTCCCCAAGAAAAAGTGGTCCAGAGACTGTATTAATCGTGTATTTTTATAATTTTATAAATTATTTTTAATTGTTGGTATAACTAGGTAGCTATCTCAATCATCAAAAGCAGGAAAACGTTCAGAGTGTAAGCTAGCTAGCGTTAATGTGTAAGTGTTATGATCATCTGAGCGGCATAAACATTTGCAGGCAGGTGTGTAGCTCCGATCGTTTTAGCAAGTCCCAATGCGTTTCTCCTTCAATAAGTCAGAAATGAGCAAGGCACTTTATAAATTACAGAACAATTACCATATCTTTATAAGTTACACATTTTATTGAGCGCACAACTAATTAGCTAGCAAGGTGTTACATCGCGCCCTTGCACGCTGGGTATTTAGTAGCCTATGCTGTTTCATCTAAACGTAACAAAAACTCATTGTATAAAGGTGTGATTATATCTTACTTACTAAGCTTGGACATCCAGCTAGTACAAACAGCGATTGGTGCGATGACTGCCGCCGGACAGCGTGCTCACCGCCTCTCCCTGCTGCTCATCCGCACCTTCGCACATTGAGCGGAAAATGTTATTTAGGAGCGGCGCGTTTTCTGATTGGATGAGACTCATCAATACGCGCACTGTCCGCCATGTTGCCTTTGGTCTGAGTTCAAACTGCCGCCCGCTATCACACGCTTACCTCTGACCTACTACCCGGTCGCAATAAGACTTTGTTGCCCTTAATCTTATAATTCAACACCATGGTCTGGAGTTGAATTACAATGATGCATATCACATACTTTGGAATTGGTATTGGTATTTTTCGGTAAATGGTACTGATGCACTTTGTATTGAATTTGATATCTAATTCTGCTGACTTTCTGCTATTTATGCTATTTTTCTGCTTTTCTTTTGCAATTTTCTGCTATTTGATATTGAATAATTGAAAATTTCATGTATATATTCCTAGTATAGCTGGCCTGTATGAACAGTAACATTATGTACAGTAATTATGAACAACTTAACAAAAGTAATGATATTCTGAAAGCTGCTACAAGAGGCTGTCTCTTGCACATGTGTTCCACTGTGGTGAATGGGTAACATACTTCATCCCTTTCAATGGACAGTCTCTCAGTGAAATCTCATGGAGCCTATTGCTCTGACAGTGATGTAGATGTGTGGTATAAATATGGATGCTTCTGGGAAGGTGTGTGTGAGTGTATCAGGCTGACATTCAGCAGAATCGATGATCCCCCCTACAGACTCTGCTCCCGCTGTGAGGCGGTGCAGTGTGGCAGGCACGGCTTTACATCAGAGTGCTACAGCTTGCTTAGCATTACATTTGATGAATTGATCCTTTTCAGGTTTAATGACCTTGAAAAGTAACATGGTGTCTGTGTATAGAGGCAGGAAAACTCAAGAATGACTTTTATTTTCAATGTTTTTCCACCAAAAGGGTGCAGTAGTGATTTCAGAATAGTAAACTTTAAAAATACAGTAGCAGCTGTATGAGACGAGAATTGGGATGAGATTGAGTATTCACATATATTTCCGTTTACATTAACTTGGTCTGTGGTACAAATTACTACTTATACATAGTATTTTTTATTTTATTATTTTTATTTTGTTTTCAGTTTGTTTCAGTGCAACTCAAAGTAACTTTTAACTGATTAAAACAAGAATTAGAGATTTGAGTTGCTCTAGAAAGGAACCTGGAGGGAATTTTTGTGGGGAGAATATTGAATTGGAAATAACATGACAAATTTCCAAAATCTGATGATTTGTCCCCTAAGAAAAGGAGAAGATCTCACTCACTTTCATCTCTTTTGACTGAAGTGTTAAAGGAATTGTGCACTCTGCCTCCTGCACCCCAAATCCAAAACAGCATCAGGTTCAGCTGTGGTATTTGCAAAAGCTGCATCTTAAAGCAAGCTACGAGTCCTTGAGGTATCACATGTGAGAAATGTTGTCGGCTTCAAAGAAGTTAAATGCTGTCCATTTTCTTCCCTTTAGTTGTGTGATATATCCTCATACCTGCATTGAGCTGTGATTTACAGGGAGAAATCAAATCCTGAATGGCAGAATATTCTGTATCAAAATCAAAACTCTAAAACAGAGAATTAACATCCACTAACCAAAAGAATTTACAGCCAGGAACTGAATTAATTAACATCCAGTTACCCCAGAATTTTAAACACACTTCTGTGTGTATTTTTCATGTCTTTTTTCAATGCTCTGAAGTATCTAGGCTACTGTTGTGTTCATCTGCCTTTTTAATGTTTTATTGCTGTCTGTATACATAATAGCTATAAAATAGCTTATTATAATAGTATTATTATCACATAGCACAGTAGCACCAAGCCATTCAGTCATTCCTAAAGATAATCTATGATTATCATGATTAAAGACCAGTTTTACAATGAACAAAGCTGCTTTAAGATGCAGTCATTTACGCAAGTAAACTGCTTGGCAAACAGTGCTGAAACTATACACTGTACCTCCTGACATATGTAATCCTCATTGAGCACTAATATAAAAAGGCTGTAAAAAGTCCAATGATTGTTTTTTCCCTGCATTCAAGTCCACCAAAATGAAGTGAAACAGCTGCAGAACATTGTCTGAGATGGAGCTCCTTTCTCTAGCATGCAATTTGCCAGGTTCTCAAGGTATTAAAATTATGACAATGCTGTAGGTTCCCACTTGTGTATCAACATTTCTTCCATTTCCACCAGGGACTCTTTGCACTAGTGGGTGAGTCAATACAGAAGGAGATGAGGTAATGATGACTTTGTAAAAAAGAGTAAGATTCTTGCGGGAACAATCATACACAAATTTACATTTTAAATCTTTTCAAATAATTAATTTCAAGAAGCTGACACTGGACCATATTGACGTCCTGTATTATACTGTGAGAGTTTTCCATCTATATTGAAAAAGACAACGTATCTTGTATTAGACAGCACTACTTGATGGTTGTTAGACTAACATCTACAGCCTGCTACAGGAACACAGAAAGGTGTTTTGGGTGGATCCTCTAGGAGAGTCCTTAGCGGTATGCTGGGACCCAGCTGTTCAGTGCTTCTCTCCTCCAAAACACGTAAGAAGACAGCTGGCTAGTTATTTTTCTAGCTGCTCGTCACTTTGTGTTGGTGCTTTTTAGGATTTCAATTAATCATGTCTTGAACCCAGTTCTAATCTGTTTCTATCAAAATATGTAAACATTGATCATAGAAAACGATTAGCAGTTGAAGGTAGTTAATTAGCTCTCTGATTCCAGTGTACTGTTTAAGAATATTTCCCCATATTGCCACCAAAGCCGGTTCTCATCCATGAAAAATGCAATAGCTATAGGCAGTGCTTCACTGACCAGATGTTTAATCATAATTCTAGTAAATTATATCACCACCACCCAATTCATTTGATTTCAGACAGCAGAATGCTAGCAGCTTGAAAATATGTATCACAATTACAGTTTTAATGCATGAACTGAACTTGTCTGTAACTGCCATCAGTCTTAAGTATATGGCCATGCCCGTAACCAGCTATGAGGTCACCGGTCCGGACCTCGGTCATTTTTTCAGAGCTAAAAATAAAATTTGAAGCTAAATACAACTGGATAAAAAAAAACAGTGGTTGAGAACTTCTCCTCACACACACACACACACACACATTGTAACATTCTATATAAAAACTTTAACGTGAATGAGAAAGATAGCTGTTACGTCCCGAAACACTCCAGCCAAACCTTGCTTCCACTTGCAAAGCGCAAACGGAAAGCTTTGCGCAGGGGCTGATGGGAGATGAAGTTCAGAGTTCAACAAACGAACCCAAACGCTTTGGACTTCACCCTCAGTTACTCTCTGTGAAATCATACGCATGTACGCAAGTTAATACAGTTGGCAGAAGCAAAATGTGTTGCATATGTAGGCTACAATAAAGAAGAACTTTAAAGCAAAGGACGGCCAGTGAGCTACGATTGCACTGTCTCTTTAAGGTACCGGAAAGACTTGCACTGCACCCGGGTTACACGCTTATTTCTGTAAAGCTGCAGCTTCCCGGGTGCGATGATCACTTTGCACTTCGTCAGGACGTTGCGCTGCGGGTCAAGGAGCTGGCGACAACCAGGCGCCCTTTGCAGTGGCCTTAAAGTTAAAGTTCCGAACTGTCGCGACTGTCGGGAGGCTCGCAGCCGCTCCAGCATTTCCGATCAGGGGCCTGTGGAGACCATGGAGGACCTGCTGAGGAGGACCGTGGCTCCGTTACCCACTTATGAGACGAGAGACAAGTCCTCTCCTCCCCCGGAGTCCAGCAGTGTGGAGATCATGCATTTTTACAGAAGTCTGGAGAAGGAGCATAAGCTGGAGTTTCTGAGCAGGCTGGCTCAGGATTTCGGCGTGGATCACAGAAGCGTGTCAGAGCTGGCAGGCAAAGTGGTAGAGTCGCAGCAGCGGGACATGGCGACGGTTCTGCAGGCGGAGGACCGGCTCCGGTACAGCCTGATCCCGCGGTACAGACCGATGCTGAGCCACATCAGCAAGGTGGAAGGAGGCGTCAAGTTCCTGGTGGACCTCCGTGCCGATGTGATCGACATCCTGTCTTCTAAAGCCAGCGACAGTCCCCACATTAGGGTAAGGAAAGCGTGTTGGTTTAACTATGAATGGTATGAGCTCGTTTTGGGAAAGTTCAAGAAAATACAGCTAAGGATTTTCACAGACAACCGAACAGAATGTAGACCATCATCTACTATCAGGTGTCACCTGTGTCCTTTGAGGAGACTGTAATCCATGTTTCGCCAGGTAGTTAACTCCAGCTCCGTGTGCCGTCAATAACTGACTTTGCAATTAAAATCTAGTAATAACCCTGGGGGAGACCGTGCCAGGCCTTTTCTTTAATCAGACAGTATTCATGTTACACACTCGTCATGTTACGCACTCATGAAGGCTCGGACCAAAACCTGTGTTTTTATTTCCTTCTGCTTTCATAAAATACTAAAAATAGCAGATCTGTAGAGTTGATTCCACAGACCAAACGTTTTTGTGTGCTATGTTCTTTTACGGTTTTGGACCGCTTCTTTACTGAGACATGGAGAGAGTTTGCACTTAGTGCTCTTGCTGTCATTCACCTCTCTCACTGCATGTGACCATTTTGGAGGGAATAAGCAGTAAGAAGGTGCTGTGCAGTTTAAACTCAGAGGTCCATGAGCAGGACGTCCCTGTCCCGTTGTGCAGGACCTCCCTGTCCTGCTGTGCAGGACCTCCCTGTCCCGCTGTGCAGGACCTCCCTGTCCCGCTGTGCAGGACCTCCCTGTCCCGCTGTGCAGGACCTCCCTGTCCCGCTGTCACAGCTGAGTGGAGCTGGAGAGGCAGTGGGCTGTGCTGCTCAGCTCAGCCCAGCCCTCCCTGCAGTTATTATCCCTCCTCTTTACTGGTGGAAGGACAGTGAGTACTGTCGCTATGACTTTTTCCCCCAAAAATGTTTTTCTCCTGATATTAGGGAAAGTTGCTGTGGTGGTACTCTA
>NC_050595.1:107500-125000 GCF_013368585.1 Megalops cyprinoides
ACACGTCTCACTCTCTCACACACACACACACACACGCACATGCACACACGTGTCTCTCACACTCACACACACACACACGTCTCACTCTCTCACACACACACACACACGCACATGCACACACGTGTCTCTCACACACACACACACACACACACACACAGTAGTGCAGTGAGCTGGTAGCCCTCAGTGACACTGGGCTCTGTGCGCAGGTACGAGGCAGTGCACCCTGTGAGGAACTGGACAGACATTAAGCGTAGGGTGGGGCCGTACCGCCGCTGCTACGCCTTCACCCATGCCGCCATGCCGGGGGAGCCCCTCGTCGTGCTGCACGTCGCCCTGACTGACGACATCGCCAACAACATCCAGGTGAGTCGCCCTGACTGACGACATCGCCAACAACATCCAGGTGAGTCGCCCTGACTGACGACATCGCCAGCAACATCCAGGTGAGTCGCCCTGACTGACAACATCGCCAACAACATCCAGGTGAGTCGCCCTGACTGACGACATCGCCAGCAACATCCAGGTGAGTCGCCCTGACTGACGACATCGCCAGCAACATCCAGGTGAGTCGCCCTGACTGACGACATCGCCAGCAACATCCAGGTGAGTCGCCCTGACTGACAACATCGCCAACAACATCCAGGTGAGTCGCCCTGACTGACGACATCGCCAGCAACATCCAGGTGAGACCAGGGGCAGCATCCAGGGGAAAGAGCAGGGGATTGGCCACATCAACTTATAAAGTAATTGATTAGTTGGTTGATTGATTGATTAACAGATTTTTGGCTGGAAGGAAGACCACTGTCCACCATTCTGAAAGGGCCTGATATTTGGTCCAGCATCTGGATGACATTGTCTGCTCATTTCGCTCTGTTTCTGTATCAGTTTTCAGTCTCCCTCTCCGATGCTTGGCTTCTTTTCTCTCCTTGTCTCTCAGGCTATTGTGCGTGAGTTTGCCACGCTGGACTCTGAGGAGGACGTTAATAAGATCAACGCTGCTGTCTTCTACTCCATCTCCTCCACCCAGGCTGGGCTGCAGGGGGTGGAACTCGGGAATTACCTCATCAAGAGGGTGGTACGTGAGCTGCAGGTAGGTGCAGCCTGTGTGTGCTCTTATTTCCATCCAAAACCAGGGTAGAGTAGCCCTCCAGGCACTGCGGCCCTCCAGGACCAGGGTAGAGTAGCCCTCCGGGCACTGTGGCCCTCCAGGACCAGGTAGAGTAGCCCTGCAGGCGCCGCGGCCCTCCAGAACCAGGGTAGAGTAGCCCTGCTATACTGGTGACTAGCAAGCTGACATGTCATTTGTATTATTCGGTTTCAGCAGGCCCTATCCTTGCTGAAGCAGCAGTCCAAAGGGAGCTGCACTCTGCCCTTCTGGAAGATAATGCTCTCTTCAGCATCGTTCCCATTTTGTTCCACTCTAAGCAGCTGTTCCCTGTTTTGCAAGCAGCCCTGCTATGCCGTCTATCTCCGGAGGCCCTTTCTTTCTGTGGTGACCAGATATCTTGGTCCCGCTGTGCCCCCCGGGGGCAGTAGAGGGGGCTACAGTGTAACCAGCACCCCTGTTTCAGCTCGGCATCGCCCACCCTGGGGCGGAGAGAGGGAGCAATGATTCAGTTGGGCTGTCAGCATCAATCATCATGAGCACAGCAGACACGCCACATCTGGAGCTGGACCTGCCTTCTGTTAAATGAGGAGAGATTTGGCTGGAAAAGCAGAAGACATTCAGCCTGATAGATTCAAATGACTTTTTCCATGAGGGCAACATGGAGTTTCTGAGCACTCTGGAGTCCAGGAGAGAAGCGTTAGCAGACGCCCTTTACCGCTGCTCTTGTGTCCTGCTGGTGAAACATCCTCTGCTCCCGGTGAGAGATGGTGACCCTGCCCACAGGCTGTGTGCTGTTGGACAGAGAGAGAGAGAGAGAGAGAGACTGCAGGCTCTGTGGTCCACTCCCTCAGCCTCTCTGACAAGATGCTCGACACTGATTCGCTTCATATGTTGTGTCTCAAGAGTCAACAACACTGGCAGGGTAGCAATCTGTTTGTTCAGCCTGGCAGAGCATGAGACAGAGGAGGGAGGGAGGGAGGGAGGGAGGGAGAGAGAGAGAGGGAGAGGGAGGGAGAGAGAGGGAGAGAGGGAGAGAGAGAGGGAGAAAGAGAGGGAGGGAGAGGGAGGGAGGGAGAGGGAGAGGGAGGGGGGAGGGAGAGAGGGATGGGGAGAGGGAGGGGTAAAAGAGGAGTAGAGAGATTGAAGTGAAAGGAATAAGAACAAAGAGGAGAATTTTAGTGAGTGGGTGAAGAGAGACAGAGTTTTGTGAGTGGGAGTGAGAAGGGTCATCCATCTCTTTCAGGCTGGAGTTTCTCTGGTTGTGCATTTCCTCTGGGGTTACCGTGAGAGCAGCAAGATGGGGAACCTTTAGTTTCTGACAAACAACCTCAGCCTCTCCTACTGGAGAGAGGGAGGGGGGGTGCTGTGCTCCTGTCTCTAGGCAGGGCCTGAGTGGGAGTCATTAGGACACGCTCTGTGTGTGGGGATGGGCTGCGTGTGGTAGCACACCCTGCCTCTCAGATACACAGTTTAATCCTGTTGCAGAGTGATGCCTTCTTGCAGAGGTTTCTTCAGAATGGCTGCGATCATGCTGGCCTGGAACAGAAGCTGGTTTATCCATCTCTCACTCTCTCTCTCTCTCATATAACTCTCTCCCTCCCTTTCTCTTTTCCTCTCTCTATTTCATCTGCTCTCTCTCTCCCTCTCTCCCCCCCTCTCTCCCTCTCTATTCCCCCTCCCTCTCTCTCCCTCCCTCTTTCTCCCTCTCTCTCTCTCCCTAACTCTCCCTCCCTCCCTCTCCCCCCCTCCTCCTCTCCCCCCCCTCCCTCTCTTTCTCCCTTTCTTCCTCCCTCTCTCTTTTACCTTCTCTCTCTCTCCCTCTCTCCCCCTCTTTCTCCCTCTCTCTCTCTCCCTAACTCTCCCTCCCTCCCTCTCCCCCCCTCCTCCTCCTCTCCCCCCCCTCCCTCTTGCCCCCTCTCTCTCCCTTTCTCTATGCAGGGTGAGTTTCCCCACATCTCGCAGTTCTCCAGCCTGTCTCCGATCCCAGGCTTCTGCTCCTGGCTGCAGGGTCTCCTCAGCCCGCAGCGTAAGGAGGTGCGAGGGGTGGGGCTGCTGACGGACCAGGAGTGGCGGGCGGTGGAGGAGGTGACGGGGGCGGGGTCTGGGGCGGAGGCTGTGGAGGCCCTGCGCAAACTGCTCGGCACCAGCGAGTGGGTGCAGTCGGACCGCCTGGTGCAGGTCCTGGAGCCGGCGCTGATGCGTCTCTGTGCCTGGTACCTGTACGGCGAAAAGAGGCGTGGCTACGCCATCAACCCCGTTGCCAACTTCCATCTGCAGAATGGCGCCACCATGTGGCGGCTCAACTGGCAGGCAGACACCAGCCCGCGTGGCATCACAAACTCCTGCGGCATCATGGTCAACTACCGCTACTTCCTGCAAGAGACCAGTGCCAACAGCGCCACCTATCTGCAGACCAAGGCTATCAGTGCATCTGAGCAGGTGCTCAGTCTGGTGTCCCAGTTCCAGAAGAACAGTAAACTGTGACGGAGACTCCAGCCAGCAGCATAGCCATGCCTCTGACCTGCCCTGCTCCAGAGAGGACTTCTGCCAAATCAAAGGAATCTGATGAAAAAATAATTTATTGCTTTTTCCTCAGTCCTAATGCCGCTGGAGTGCTGTTCTCAGACCATGGTGTCTTGTCTGACAAAGACTCTTTTTATGGTCTAAAAGACAGAACATAATGAATCCAGACAAACATCTCAGGCCTCCTCACAATCCTCTTGTCTGTGAGGTGTACACCCCCAGGGACTGTGTGGAAATGCCTTCTCTTTCTGTTTTCAGGGTTCTTCTTTAATATTTTCCACTGTAACTTGACTGTGAAATTGCTTATTTTTTCCCAAAGGACGCAAACAATTTTCTCTTGCTGAACCATGCAATATGATAGAAACTAACAAAGTAAAGAAATGAAATGGCACAGAATGTAAAAATGTAGAATATTTCCTTAAGTTTAAGTGCTGAGGGAGTGGAGTGAGGGACTGACCACAGACAATAAAGACGCTGATGGAAAGTGGCTTTTGTGTTTTCACGTCTGAGAAACTCTGACATCTACAAATGACAATGAAAACTGTTTTTGGGGAACCTGTCCAGTGCTGAAGGAGACTGTCCCAGCAAAGCGGCTTCCACTGGGTTTCACTCCAGGGTTTCATTCCAGGGTCAGCCCCCCAGCCCTAATCCTGACCCCCCAATCTTCTTAGGCTGAGTGTGGACCCCAAATAAACATGAAATGACTAGGTGAAACCTTAAACAATCACATGACCACCGGTTGACACACACATATGTGTAACCCCATAGCGGTACTGACTCTGGTGTGCAACAGCAGTCTGCTTCACGGGGGGTTAGTGCAGCTGGATCCTCCTCTTCCTTGAGGAAATCACAAATTTTCCTTCATTGCCAGCTGGCTGTATCTCACTAGCTCCTCTCTGATAGGCTGTAGTATTCAGCTAATGTGTTTGGCATTTTCTGCTAGCAGATGTAAGGTCATCATAGACGAGTCCCGTTAGTCTTAGCCTGGCCAACATGGCTGCCTGTTACCATAGAAACAGTGACGATATGGACAGGTCCTGGAAGCCTGGACTCAGGGCTGTTTAAAGCTCCTGCATGACTGTGGTAAACATCACATCAGAGAAATCTGGGTATTTCATTCATTCAGATCATTTTAAACACGTGACTGGCACTGATGGTGAACAATAGTCTGCTCTCATGTTTTTTAAACAACTTAGCAAGTTCCTTTCCTGATTGGAAACAACAGGCCAATGAATCAATTAACAGAAACCTTTGAAAAGCGCTACCTGATTATCTTATATTTACATATTGATGTTTTGCCTATGTCCCAAATGGATTGAATACAAAAAAACAGCAGAGGGAAATAGAATATAAATTGCTTGTGGGTTTTTTTAAAAAGACAATGGCTTAATTAAAATGTCAGGGCTTGCAGTTTGTTTTTGCCAGCTGAGAGCTGTGCTGCTTTCCTTTGGTTTGCTTCCATTTAACTGGGATGCTCTTAATCAGAGCCTGAATCAGCAGACACTCCCGGGGTTTGAGCCTGACGCCACAGTGATTAAGACAGAGAGAAAAAAGATGCTGCTTTATTTGGCTTTGCCTTTTTTCCTCTCAAAAGCAAACTGCAGAATTTAATTATGTGGTTATGATGAGAAAACCTCTCAATAATATAAAGCCAAATTATTAAAGAGGACACAGTCTCACACAGACATGTAGTAACCTGATTGAATAGTTGAGAAACAGATACAGAAAGCAGTTACCTGGGGAGGAAGCAGTTACCTGAGGAGGAAGCAGCTACTTGGGGAAGAAGCAGCTACCTGGGGAGGAAGCAGTTACCTGGGGAGGGTGTAGAGTTCAGTGAGCAGAACCTGTGTGCCAGCACAACCTGATAGGAGATGAGCAGGGATGGGTAATTTTGGGAGTTGCAGTTCATTTCAGTACTAAAAGGAAATACTAAATAATGACATTGTGTTCATTGCGTCTTTACACACATAGCTACTTTAGTCAATCCTGTCTCCATTTTTGTTCATGTCTTACATTTTCAAGCTTTTAGGTTATATCTCCAAATGTTTTTAACAAATAGAAAAGGTACCCCCAGGTTCAGCTTCACCCCGGTCCCCGGGTACGGGGGGTATGGGGTGTAAGGTGGTGTTCAGCTTGCTGTCAGAGAGATCCCTCTCTTAATTGCACTAATTCCGATGGGTTTATCTCCACTGAATGAGTCTGATAGGGATTAAGCAACCTGCTCTGTGCGGAGTACCCAGAATCCCTCACAACAGTCAGATTAGAGAAACAGATCTCTTACATTTCAGCAGCAGTTTGCTTTTCAGATTTCCTCATTTAGTGTTCACTCCTCCACCTTCAAAGACACACACAAAACCTCGTGAAGAAATTATGTTGTTTGCAACAATCTATTTGTTTCAACTGATTAGAGCCTGCTGAAATGTGGGGTTTCCGTCACTGAAAATGAGGATGTTCTATCTGTGCCTCACAGGCAGGCTGAACACAGGGAATGACTTCAGACCGAATCATAGATACACAGGCAAAGGAACCTTGGCTTGATAAGAGCTCTGAGAGTTTAGTGTGTTGTGGAGTGTATCCTGTGCTGCTTCCTGCAGAAGAGCTGACCTGCGAGCAGTTTGTCTCGAACACAGAAATGACCATGATGAATGCAGGGAAAAATACAGAATTCATTCCTGTCTGTGTTTGTAAAGATGGAGAGTCTGGAATTATGACTACAGTTACATCTACATTGATAAAAAGAAATACAAACAGAGAAATGCAGAGACAGGCAGGTTAATGTGTCAGACAGACAGGTGTGTCTGAGACAGGTGTGTCTGAGACAGGCAGGTTAATGTGTCTGAGACAGGTGTGTCTGAGACAGGTGTGTCTGAGACAGGCAGGTTAATGTGTGAGGTAGGTGTGCTCAGTCAGAGGTGCACGTCAGATAGAGAGTGTGACAGAGATGTTGTTCCAGACTTCTGTCTTCCGTATTAATCATGTATCTCTATAACAGCCGTTTTTTTGTTCTGCTTTAACTACATACCTGAAATCTGCTCTCCATACTATTAGTTGAATGGGTTTAAAAATGTCTGATCTGCTTGTTTGGATCGCTCCCTCATTTTCCTGGAGTAAAAGACGGTCTTAAAAGCGTGACTGCCTCCCACACTTTCAAATTACACATGGTCCTCTCACATGTTGGCCAGTGAAATCAGTGCAGTTAATTAGACGTTTTCCCAGAGCTCAAGGTTACTGCAGGACTTTTTCATTAGTTCCAGAGAGACTCGGGCTCCACCCATTCCTGCTGCCTGCAGGAGCAGCCTACACTCACTGCAAGACTGACCTGTACTTCCTCCTTCAGCGTGCAGACAACGCCTCGGTATGACTAAAGGAAAACAGTCACACACCCACACGGCTTTATTAAAATCAGTATTTTAGATGTAAATATTTCTGATCTGATGGTCACATTCAATTCATTACTCCATATTTCAGGAAAAGCACCTAATCTAGTTTCCTTTTGCCTTTGAATAGTTTTGATTTAAGAACAGCATTTATTACTATCTGAAGACAGCTAAGTGCTTCCAGGGAAACCATGTGATGATAAAGCAGTGTTGTGTTGTCTTCCTAACAATCAATGCCAAAGACCTGTTCTGGAAACTTTATTCAGCTCGTTGGTTCATTTCCTCTGATGTGATTCTGTTGCTCTGCCTGCCTGTTGCACACTGCCATCCATTGGGAAAATACAGCTTTACCTCTCAAGATGGCATCAGGAAATACCGTCAACTAACATCAAACCAAGAAGCCCTGCCACTTTAACATCAGACTGTGCCCGTTTATGTTTGAATTCATGCAAGATACTGTTCATTCATATTTATGTTTCATAGAGAGGGATCACAAAAAGGGTTAGATAAAGAGAAAAGAGAGACAGAGAGAATGAGCAAGAGAGTGAGATGAAGAATGAGAGAGAGATGGCCATATGCATGCATATTGTATGAGTATGGGTAGAGGTGGATAGGGAGGTGTACACCTGTCTGTAGGCAGAGGAGGATGAGGGTGAAGAAGAGGCAGGGATGTGTGGGGGAAAGAGTGAGGGTTTCTGCTTTAGCTTCTTCTGGGATCACTCCATCACCCTAAAGGAACTGTAAGGAAGGACACATTGTTAACTCACACAGGCCGGAACTGAAACACAGCGTGGTGTCTGACAGCACTGCTCAAGGCGTGACTTTTAAAACCCAAAGGTTTTCCTCTCTGAAGTGCAAATGTGCAAGCTTACAGATGTGCACAGCTTCATATACTGGAGACATAAAAAGCTGCCACCGTCTCCCTTCTCTGCCTGTCCCACATGATTAATGGAAGAGTTAAAGTTTCAGCTCTGCCTCTGAGGAACAAACTCAACCAAAACATGGTGACACATAACCAACATACTTCTGAGCTATGCTCACACTATTCAGTATATCCCCACACACATCCAGACCCACACACACATCCAGACCTACACACATGCAGACTCACACACACACCCAGACCCACACACATGCAGACTCACACACACACCCAGACCCACACTCATGCAGACCCACACACGCAGACCCACACAAACACCCAGACCCACACACGCAGACCCACACACACACCCAGACCCACACTCATGCAGACGCACACACACACATGCAGACCCACACACACACCCAGGCCCACACACGCAGACTCACACATACACCCAGACCCACACACATGCAGACCCACACACGCAGACCCACACAAACACCCAGACCGACACACACGCAGACCCACACACACACCCAGACCCACACACACACACACACACACATGTAGATCCACACACACACCCACACACACACACACACACACACACACACACACACACACACACACACCTAGACCCTCACACACACATACGCAGACACACACACACACACACATACCCAGACCCACACACACACACAAACCCACACACACCCACACCCACACACATACACGCAGGTGTCATGACTGTAATCTGAAATCTCTGAAGTGAAATGTGCCTCCCTGCTATCATGTCAGAATCTGGAAAACTAGAATTTAGAGTTTACAGTATATCACATTGTATATCACATTTTATAAGAATAATATGTTTTTGGACAAATTGTGGCCAGTATCAAATATTTATTTTATTTCAGCATGGATGTCTGCCTGTCTCTCAGACATCTCAGCCTGGATGAAGGAGCGCCACCTTCAACTCAACATATCCAAGGCTGAGCTCCTAGTCATCCCAGCCAGCCCGTCGATCCATCACCGTTCAGCCTGGCTCAATGACACTAACTCCATCTAGGTCTGCAAGGAACCTGGGGGTAGTGATTGATGACCAGCTAAAATTTACTGACCACATTGCTATGACTGCTATGACAGATCATGCAAATTTGTGCTGCATAACATCAGGAAAATCAGGCCCTACCTATCTGGGTATGCTGTGCAGCTCCTTGTCCAGGCACTGGTGATCTCAAGACTGGACTACTGCAATGCTCTCTTGGCTGGCCTGCCTGCATGCACTATTAAACCTCTGCAGTTGATACAGAACGCAGCTGCACGTCTGGTTTTCAACCAACCAAAAAGGGCTCATGTTACATCTCTCTTGGTCTCACTCCACTGGCTCCCTGTAGCTGCCCGCATCATGTTCAATGCCCTGATGCTTATGTACAGGGTGCCCAACAAAACTGCACCTACCTACCTGAGCTCAGCTCCTGACTGCTACGCTCTGCTACCAAACAGTGCCTGGCGGTCCTGTCACATTGCAGCATAAAGTCACTATCCAGAACTTTCTCTGCCGTTGTCCCCCGATGGTGGAATGAACTTCCACATTTCATCCATTCTGCTGAGTCCCTCTCTGTCTTCAAGAAACATCTGAAGAAACAGCTCTTTCTCCCTGAAACACTACCTCCTAATCTCATCTCTGATAAACTATAAAATAAAAATATAATAAAAAATGTAACCTAATGGTTTAACGCACATGTTAGCTTTACCTGCTAGTTTGTACCTTACCTGGCCAACCTTTGGAACTTTGTCATGCAGTACTTACATTTATTCATTTGGCAGACGCTTTTTACCCAAAGCAACTTACATAGGTTACAGTTCTTTACAATGTTATCCATTTATACAGCTGGATATTTACTGAGGCAACTGTGGGTTAAGTACCTTGCCCAAGGGTACAGCAGCAGTGTCCCAGCGGGGATCGAACCGGCAACCTTTCGGTTACGAGTCCTGCTCCTTAACCACTATGCTACACTGCCACCATACACTTCTAATATTGTGACTCGGTAGGGTTTTTCCCTTGTGTTGTATTGTACCTCACTTGTAAGTCGCTTTGGATAAAAGCATCTACCAAATGAGCACATGTAAAAATGTAAATGTTGTCTGTTCAAAGAAGACCAGCATTTTTAATTAAGTAGTACACATATTTTGTTCAGAGCATAGATATTTGCCATCTTGGTTTGCTCTTCTCATTAAAAAGGAGGCTGGTGTGTGCTCTATTCAATAATTCATTTCACATGTTAAAAGTGAAACTTTTCTCTCAGTCAGGTCACAGTCTCATGGAGAGATAATGTGTTGGAAGAGCTGTCAACATTTGTGGGTGACTCTGTTTGCTTCCTTTAAGACAGGCCTTTTGAACAGGCTGCTCACAGGTGAAGCAGTGCTGGCTGATTGCAGGAAAGGCCAGCTGAATTTTCCACCTCACATCTTAACTCTTTTCTCTGAGGTCTTCAGCTGGTGCTGAATGGCAGCTAAGCATTTACCTGCTGCTCCTGTGGGCTTCAACTCTAGATCAAGCTGGGCCTGAAGTCAGCTAAATTCAAAAGCCATTTATTGTATGGATACGCCCTGGTTCATTGAAAAGAAATTTATTATTTAAAAATATGCACTGTTCACTCTATGCATGTAGCATAAAGCCCAGGGTTCATGCCTGTAGCATGTAGCATAAGGAAGAGGGTTCATGTTTGTAGCCTGTAGCATGTAGCATAAGGAAGAGGGTTCATGCCTGTAGCATGTAGCATGTAGCATAAGGAAGAGGGTTCATGCCTGTAGCATGTAGCATGTAGCATAAGGAAGAGGGTTCATGTCTGTAGCATGTAGCATGTAGCATAAAGAAGAGTGTTCATGTCTGTAGCATGTAGCATGTAGCATAAGGAAGAGGGTTCATGTTTGTAGCAGTGTCTGAGTTTTTCTCATCTTTATCTTGATTTCACCACTCTATAATCCTCATTCTGAAATGATGACTTTGTGTGGTTTATTCATATGGGGCCATCATTTTCACTGCAATAAAACAAGAGTGATGGCCAATAAATGGTACAATGGCCAGTAAATGGTACATTACCTCACAGTTAGAGTGAGATTCTTATCCTTAATGAGCACTCAATATACATTTCTAATCTGATCACACCTCTTCATTCCAAGGTCAGATAGGACCTCAGACTGGAAGAGAAGAATGATAACAATTCTAATGTAATCCAAAAGCCCTGAGGATCAAGGTTTGTCTGTAGTATTTCAGCTTAGTTTTCTGCAAACAATAAAAACAGGTCAGTCCACACCCCCAGTGCCCTCCTGGCCATGAAAAATCTGCTTGGCAAACACATCTGCGGAAGCTCCACTCTGATCACCTGCACTCAGTGCTAAGAAGCAGCACCGGCACTGTAGCAGCTATGCCTGAATACTACAGAGGCATGAGGACATCAGGCTGCTGAGGACCCAAGTGGCTCAAGGTGTTCACCTTGAGCAGAGACTGAGCTCTGCGGCCCAGGCTCCACTGCGGCTGTGCCAGGTGCTGAGTCAGCCTGCGTGACCTTGCTGCTGCCAGGTACCTGCATTACGATTGGTTAATGGAGTGGAGTACTGCATATCCTCCAATGAGAGCCCACTCCACAGTCATGTGCTGGGTGACATCAGAGGGCCCGTGTGCGGGCAGGGTGGAGGGGAGCATCTCCTGTCCCTCCAGCATGAAAACATTCCCAGACACCACAGCACACCAGTTAAACTCTCCTCCACAATCAGAGAGCTTTTTCAAAAAGAGCGTGTGTGCATGGGTGGGGGTGTACAGAGGCCGCCTAACTCAAGGATATATCTGCCAATCACTTAGGTGGGATCTCTACCTCTGCAGTGTGGCTTATTGGAGCTCTCTGAAAGCCAGTACCTTGAGGTTTGTATAAGGCAGAAGGGAGATTTTTTCTAATGGTAGTGAAATATTTCCAGGAAAAGCAGTCTGGATTCTCAGAAAAGGCTGCCCTTTTGAGGAGATTTCTCTTCATCCCACTGAACACCTCCTGTAGCCCTGTTATTTTTCCCTCAGACATTTTTAATTATTCATTATGATTCATTCTAAAGAGGACATCCTTATTTGTGGCACTAGTGTTATCAAAGGGCAGAGGTGCTGAAAAAATGCATAAAAATATGTAAATGGTAAATGGACTGCATTTATGTAGCGCTTTTCTACTCATTTGAGTACTCGAAGCACTTTACAGTTACATGCCTCACATCTACCTACCAGTGGCAGACGCTGCCATACATATATTACCAACTGGCCACTGGGAGCAGCTGGGGGTTCAGTGTCTTGCTCAAGGACACTTCTACACTCTGCCAGGATGAGCCAGATTCGAACCAGGGACCTTCCAATCCCTAATCCCCAGAGACTCTGAGTCTCTTCTTAACTGCTACCTCAGGCATAGTTCAGGGATATCTCAGGGATGGTTCATGCATGGCTCAGGGATGTTTTAGGAGAGGCTCAGCCATAGCTCAGGCATAACTCAGGTGTGACTCAGGCAATGCTCGGGCATAGCTATGGATATAAAAAAAGCAGAGCAACAGCTCATAGCATAAGCACAAAAACACAATTAAGCCATCTCCATTCAAAATTATATATACACCTGGAGTAGACTTGGCTCTGGGTAATGTACTGAACGATGCAGGAGTAATTGCATTATAAAATTCCATAAATGGAATCACACCAGTCCAAAAAAGGTTTTGTAAATGAATTTCAGATGTTTCAGTCCAAATGGTGATTTGACTTTAACATAACAAAGCTAACAACAACAATGCTACTAGCTGCAATGAAAGTATGATGAAGTTGAGATTATTTTGCATATAAGAAATTCCTATTTGCTCAAACCAATCCCCAAGACTAGACTGAAATAGAACTTTCTTGGTATTCTGCATCTGTACTCTTCAAATAACTCAAAACAGGTGAAAAGTGAGACAGTGATTGGAAGGACAGACAGTGACACAATTGTTGACCAAGCCTACACTTGTAGCCTGTTTGGCTTCTCGGTCTGTTTGATGTGAGTGTTTCAAACACAATACATGGCTTATGTTTAGGGTGCACATGTAGAGTAGTGAGTGACACATTATCATCAGATAAGAGGCTTGAAGTGTGAAAAATGCATGTAATGTAATGTAATGTAATGTCATGATGTGCTTGAGTAGATGGACTAATGTATTTTCACTAGTCATTCAACTTTATCTAGCTAGTTAGCCTGGGAGACATATGGGGGGGGGCTGTTGTCTCAGGGTCCATGGAGACTGGTTGGCTCTTGCTGCTTTGCTTGTGTTTAAGGGAGAATATTTTGGGAGGGGGCTTAATTGTGGGCTCCCGAAGAAAAAGTGGTGGTGTGGGCAGAGCAGAGCCTGGCGAGTCTGCTGCTGGGGTGGGGTGCTGTGGGCGTGGGGTGGGGTGCTGTGGGCGTGGGGTGGCGAGGCTGTGGGCGTGGGGTGGGGTGCTGTGGGCATGGGGTGGGGTGCTGTGCCCCAGTGACATGGTGGGGAGGAGGCTGGGGGGGGGGCGTCTGACAGAAAGGGTGGCCTCATTCAGTCCTGTGGTCGATACAGCGCAGTCTCAGGCTGTGAAATATTAGCATGTTGTGATGTAAATGTCATTAAATCCATTGGGTGAGTAATGTCAACATTTCATTCTATGATTATTTCAGCAGTGGTACTACTCACAGTGCAAATTACTCTAAATTGTGAACTACAGAGTGTGAAATCTTAAGATGAAATGGTTGAGTTGTTTGATGTGAATTCACCAGTTTGAATGCAAAACTGTTTCAGAATCATAACTATTGCATGACATGGTTAACTATAACATAACATGCTAATCAGAGCAGCTATTTATCTGGACATCATAAATTAAAATCAGCCTCCTTACAGCAAGGCATGCTGGGAAAACTATGTGATCCATCCCTCTCAAAGGAAAGATGAGTTTTCAATTCTGCCAACAGACTGAGAAATTTGATTCTTGCTGCAGTAAAGGTCAGCTGATACTATTTTTGTATGTATTTGGACATACACTCATGCTATTTTGTGAAGAAATTACAGCATTTCCACGTGCATATACAGTATTTAAAAGATCTGGCATTTTGCCACATTTCAGTTCTTTTTCTTTTCCAAACAGCAAAAGTGTATGGAAGAAATTTCTGAAAGAAAATAAACTAAAAAAAGGATAATGGTGATAAAATACTTGCATCTCATGCCATCGCAGTTCCAGAAAGGTTGCAGGCCTGAATCCAGAACCAGCAGTGACACCATCAGAGGGAGTGTAATCTATCCCAGTGTTCTCCATAGCACCACTTCTGCACCATGCTGTGGGGGGGGCTGTCCTCCTCAGGGTCTCGCTGGCACCGAGGCATGTACCCCCACCTTACGTCTTTTACTAACAAAGTAATATACCACATCTTTACTTATTCCAGGTATTCATTAGCAATCCCCTGTAAAACCATAACCCAGACCCCACTGTTTGATTGATATGAGTGAGTGAAGACACAACCAAAGTAGATGAAATATTAGTAAACTGCAGGTACGTTCCAGTCTGTGTGGATGTGCACTGCATGGCTGCTGAATTCAGGTTTAAACAATTAACTGCAGAAATCAATGATGAGGCAGAGAACTCAAGCCTTGGAAATACCACCAAGGAGAATATTGATCCGTGAGTGATTTGGCTGGAGGACTGTAGTGACCTTCACTGGGCTGCCGCTCACTGTGACACGCCTCCACCACAGCACCTGCTGCTTCTGCACTGTATGCTGCTCATATCAAGCCAATGCCAGCATACAGTACCCATCCCTCAGTGCAAACGCACAATCACCATCTCAAAATCACCATCTCACAATCACCATCTCACGATCACCCTCTCACAATGCCAGCACACAATACCAGCACACAATCACCATCTCACAATGCCAGGACACAGTAACCATCTCTCAGTGCAAACGCACAATCACCATCTCAAAATCACCATCTCTCAATCACCATCTCACGATCACCCTCTCACAATGCCAGCACACAATACCAGCACACAATCACCATCTCACAATCACCATCTCACAATGCCAGGACACAGTAACCATCTCTCAGTGCAAACGCACAATCACCATCTCAAAATCACCATCTCACAATCACCATCTCACGATCACCATCTCATAATGCCAGCGCACAATACCAGCACACAATCACCATCTCACAATCACCATCTCACAATGCCAGCACACAGTAACCATCTCTCAGTGCAAACGCACAATCACCATCTCACAATACCAGCACACGATCACCATCTCACAATGCCAGCACATGATACCAGCACACAATCACCATCTCACAATGCCAGCACACAATCACCATCTCACAATACCAGCACACAATCACCATCTCACAATGCCAGCACAATCACCATCTCACGATCACCATCTCACAATGCCAGCACACAATCACCATCTCACAATGCCAGCACACAATCACCATCTCACAATACCAGCACACGATCACCATCTCGCAATACCAGCACACAATCACCATCTCACAATGCCAGCACAATCACCATCTCACGATCACCATCTCACAATGCCAGCACAATCACCATCTCACAATCACCATCTCACGATACCAGCACACGATCACCATCTCACAATGCTAGGACCACAATAAAATAACAGACATGTGTATAATCTATTGATTTATTTGTCTTGACAAGGTCAGTGCAGAAGTTACACAGATGAGAGAGAGAGACAGAGAGAGGAAAATGGCAGAGATGGAAAAAGAGAAACTTTTAACTTTTAAAAATGTAAAAGTATCCCACAAGCTTTCATATTTCCATATTTACATCAAAAATGTAATTCATATAGAGTAGATTTACAAAAAGAAAAAACACCATGAATAGCCACACATCATAAAGAAAAAAAAACATGTTGTCTCAGGGTGTTTACAACACAAAGAAAAAGGAATAATTATAAAAAGATGTCATTAGAAATGAAACTGCACACCCCACCTATCCGTGACAGAAACTGAGAGAGTGAGAGAGAGAGAGAGAGAGAGAGAGAGAGAGAGAGAGAGAGAGGGAAAGAGAATAGAATGACTCCATTCATAACATCAGCTGCTGACCCAGCTATGACTCCTGACCTGACTACAACAGAACCTCCAAGTGCGTCTGAATAGGGAACAGTAGAACGAGAGAGTAGGAATTACTGCCGGTGCAGGGGGTGGGGAAACTGGGGGGAGGAGAGAGGGAGAAAGATATGTGTATCTTAGGGAAAGAGAGACATTTCCCCCCTTAGTAAATTGCTACAGGTTGGCTGACAAAAGAGTGGTGTAGCTGGGAGATATTGGATGCACACTGAAGAAGTAAATGACTGTAGATCAGCAGCTCTGGGATAATGAGAACGTGTGTTTGTGTTTGTAGCTGCTCCCCAGCTGTGGTTTACAGATAGCTGAGCTGTGCGGAAAGTGTCTTTATCTGACACAGCTCACTAAACCTTTCAGAGGCTAAGAGAAAAACAACAAAAGAAAACATTCTCATTACTGCAAACACAAGGACATGTCTCACTGTGAATTGCAGCACACACACACACACACTCTCTCTCACACACACACACACACACACACACACACACACACACACACACACACACACACTCACTCACTCACACACTCAATCACACACATACATACACACACTCACATACACATACACTCTCTCTTCCTCACACACACACACACACACACACTCTCTCTCTCTCTCACACAAACACACACACACTTACACACAGTCCTACAGTTTACAATTTACAATTTGGCATTTTGTCCTATAATCATACATTGCATGGCATTATACTAAAATGAGCATCATAAACATTTTTTTTTCAATCCCAGCTTTTTCCTTCTGATGGTCTTATCATAAAAAAACTCTAAATTGGCTACTGTAAAGAATCGCTTCCATGAAAATACAGTAATGAGGCTCACTGACTTCATGGCATAACGAACTGCCCGGATGCTGCACCCACACAGCCCTGACCAACTCCTGAATCCATCACGCTGCGCCTACACAGCCCTCACCAACTCCTGAATCACGCTGCACCCACACAGCCCTGACCAACTCCTGAATCCATCGCGCTGCACCCACACAGCCCTCACCAACTCCTGAATCACGCTGCACCCACACAGCCCTCACCAACTCCTGAATCACCCTGCACCCACAAAGCCCTCACTAACTCCTGAATCACGCTGCACCCACACAGCCCTGACCAACTCCAGAATCCATCGCGCTGCACCCACACAGCCCTCACCAACTCCTGAATCACGCTGCACCCACACAGCCCTCACCAACTCCTGAATCACGCTGCACCCACACAGCCCCCACCAACTCCTGAATCCATCACGCTGCACCCACACAGCCCTCACCAACTCCTGAATCCATCACGCTGTACCCACACAGCCCTCACCAACTCCTGAATCCATCACGCTGCACCCACACAGCCCCCACCAACTCCTGAATCACGCTGCACCCACACAGCCCTGACCAACTCCTGAATCCATCACGCTGCACCCACACAGCCCTCACCAACTCCTGAATCACGCTGCACCCAC
>NC_050595.1:130000-137500 GCF_013368585.1 Megalops cyprinoides
CAAAAATAACCCCAGATGATATCTGCAACAACAACAATGCCGACAGTAATAAATATGCTCTGACTTCATCATTTCACTTCTCTTACCTCTGAAAAATAAAAATAAAGTAGAAAGTTCCTCAAAACAAGGGGTGGGAAACCCTAACAATCTGTGGTCTGGATGATCCACACAGCATACCTTGTAATGGATGATCTTCCTAAATTCAAAAATGTAAAATGAACACAAATGCTATTGTAAAATTTAAAGAAAATTCTTTTTTTTTCCGAATCATTATTTCAGACATTGGAAAGATTAAAACCCAAAAACCTAGCATAATAATTAGCATAATCAAAACAGGGAACTTAGCAAAACCTGACCAAGCTTATGCAAAATGAAACATTTACTTCAAAACTAAGTTAAAATTAAAATTAAATATTTACATCAAAATGCACACATATTATCATATGAATAGTCCTTAATAAACACCACTTTCACACTGCAATGATAAACAGAAACCACTACCATTACATCACATTATGTTACATTACATTACACTACATTACATGCAGACACTCTTATTCAGAGCCACTTCCTGCACAGGAGAACAGAACAGCAACAGTGTCAGCCCAGCCTAACTCCCAGTCCATGTGCTCAGCAGCATTCAGAATCATCATACTTTAAACGGTGTTAATCTCAGACCCGACAGCCTAGAAAACTATGGGTCATTAAGTACATATACTGCCATATATTACAATGCTGCTGAATCACAATATCCATAAAGGACCCATACATGTTATGGATGATCTTCAAACATTTCCAGTTCCAGAATATACATACTATGGTAGCATATCATGAAAATATTTATAAATGTATAAATATTTTTTCATTAATGCTATCCCCATGTGAGATGTGTTCAACAGCAGAAACTACCATGGTCTGTACTGAGGAACATTTTGAATATTGAATATCTCTGTCTAATCCTGATGTTTGCCAACATCTTTTTCACTATTGCAGTGTCTTACTGTCTTTTTCACTGTTGCAGTGTCTTACTGTCTTTTTCACTATTGCAGTGTCATACTGTCTTTTTCACTGTTGTAGTGTCTTGCTGTCTTTTTCACTGTTGCAGTGTCTTGCTGTCTTTTTCACTATTGCAGTGTCTTGCTGTCTTTTTCACTGTTGCAGTGTCTTGCTGTCTTTTTCACTGTTGCAGTGTCTTGCTGTCTTTTTCACTATTGCAGTGTCTTGCGGTACAGTGAAGGTCTTACTTCAACTCTGTACACAATCAGAAATATGCGGACATACCGGACTACAGGTTCCAGGTTTGCACACATGTAACTATGTAACTATGCTTCATTACAGTGATTCACGAGTTTGTATCCACTGCTGTACTGCATGTTGCATGATACAGCAACAGATAGACAGCAGAGAACAGACTAATGTTCCCTTCGCCCTTCTCTAAATTATAAAGGCTACAATGAAACCACTCAATCTGGGCTGCACCTGCTTCCTAGCCTCCCTCACGCTCAGCCCATTGAACATCCAGCATTGCACAAATGTCTTTGGAAGTGGAATCTTCTTGGTCAAACTCTTCCTCTTCCTCTCCCCTTCCCTTCTCTGCCCCATCTAGTTACGCTATTCTTCAGCAGTGAAGAGTTCACCTGCGGTTTCTTCTATTCATGCTGACAGATAATCATTGTGAGTTTGTTATGGTGAAATGTGAATGAGGACAGTTGATAATTAGTTAATTTTTGCAGGCATATGTTACTCAAATCAACACAGGAGATTTCATCATAAAAACTGTGCTGTAAGTTAGAGTTGTGTGTGATGCATATTGAAAAAGAGTGAACTGGAGTGAACCCTAGCCCAAACCCTAGCCCTAATGGTAACCCTGACCCCCTAACCCCCAACCCTAATGCTAACCCTAACCCCAACCCTAACCCTAACGGTAACACTAACCCTAACCTTAATGCTAACCCTAACCCCAACTCCAACCCCAACCCCAACCCTAACCCTAACTGCAGGATAATGCTGATCACCAGGAGCCCTGTGTGCAGGAGTGATCTGCAGCATGGTAGCTGAAGAGTTAACTAACTGGTGAAAGTAGAAAAATACTAATTAGTCCATATGAGCCACTTGGGTCATAGCCAAATGCAAAGATGATGAGGTTTTCCAAGCATTTAAATATGTGTTACCCAGCAATAAAAACAGATTAAAATATTCTCATGGTGACTCCCATCCTGTTGTAGTAAGCTCATCCATCAAAGCAGATTTTCTGACCGAAAGGTGTCTGCTGTTTCCCCAGAGCCTGGTGTGGCCTGCTGAAACTCCAGGGAAGGGAACAGCTCACTAACACACTGCACATTCCACACCACCTACTTCAGAGCAAACCACAGATCCTTTCTTACCTCACAGGTCATTACACCATTGTTTCAGATATTCATAATCAACCAAGTGGATAAAATTACACATTAAAAGGGAATCAGATCTTTTTTACTCATTAAAGTTCTCAATATTTTACACACATTTCTGACAATTTCTCTTTTGATTAACGCAAAGCTTTTTAGCTGAAAAACATCTTAAATTTCTTTCAAAATGAAGCATTGCACTCAAAACCACACTTATAAAACATCTAACAAGACATGTATAAGTCGTGTTATTATATGAATATCTGAGTATTATATTATATGAATACCTCTTAATGAACATCAATTTCAAACCGGTATAGTAAATAAAAACACGTATTTCAGCCTGATCATCCTACTTTATAGATGACGTAATAAATACTCATGAATGCAAAAAGAAAAAAGCACAGAAACAATAGGCAAATACAACTATAAAATATCAAGCAAATGTTTATTTTATCCAAATACATGTTGTTCAGACACAGTATGCAGTATCTGTAAAGACAAATCAAAAACGACCTAAGAAAACCAAGAGAAACATCCTGCAAAGTAACCATTCACACCTGACTAAGATTCACATTAATATCTTTATTAATATCTTTTATACATTGATATCTTTTAAGCAAAACTAGCTTGGGGTCCTCACTGTAGTTGTTGCCTGTCATTCATTGATTGATTTTCCTCAAACTGCATGCCTCAAATAAACAAGAATTTGCCTGATCTTAGCCTTTACTATCATTGGAAGAAAAAAGTATCCTATGGGACGAGTATGCATCTCCCTTTTAATAATTACAGAAATACAGCCTGCCTGTCAGCATACTATCTTCCACTAGATGGCACTAGAGATAAAGGCAGAAATGAAGCAGCGCAGTGTTGTGAAAAGTCCTCTGTAGGGTGTACAGTCTGGCTACAGCAGATTTCAGTACTAAGCTGCTCCAGGCTGAGAGCTCCACACTCAGACTGCTCTGTGATGCAAAAGGCCTTTCCCCTAACCCACCTCCAAATCCACAAAGATGATGACATTGCCCCTAACACACCACCTCAGCCCTAACACACCACTTCAACCCTGACACACCACCTGAACCCTAACACACCCCTTCAGCCCTAACACACCACCTGAACCCTAACACACCACCTCACCCCTATCACCTCAACCCTAACACACCACCTCATCCCAAAGAGACCACCAGCCACCTCAACCCTAACACACAACCTTACCACTGTCATGCTCCTGGTAACCTGAAGCACAGGTTCCTCACACTGACTCTCCCTCCCTCAGGTGAAGACTTGAGTCTCCCTCTATATTGCTCTCTAAAAGGAGACACATTCTCTCCCTCACTATATGCTGTACATTCACAGAATACTAGTGGCTACACAGAGAAATTATAGCATAAACACAGTCTAAATTCCCAAACTAATCTATATGCAAATTGAACCAACTGAAACAAAATCTACTAAATGAGGGGTTTCCCCTAATACCAAGAGCAATCTGCTCACAAACATTTGCAGGCCGAACCCTAATTCAGCACACAGAGGAGATGTCAATCATATTTATGGAACAGTAAATTTGCATGAGGTCACATGTCTGTGTGCAGGTTTTACATTTTACTGGTGACACTGTCAGGGCTCAGGCAGGGACTCAGGCGCAGACAGGGAGGCAGGATGCACAAGGTAGTTTAATAAAGCCAAAACACAGTCCAGGAATCAGGGTCAAAAAACAGGCGAAGTCACAATCCAGAACAGCACAGCAAACAAAACCAAAAACAGATCCAAAGTCAAAGTCAAGAAAACAGGCAAAAATTCAGCAAAACAGGCAGGCAGGCAAACCAGGACAAACGGCTTGTAGCAACACAGACGAACTGAGACAAACTAGCAACGAGACATGAAACAAACGGGGAATATATAGGGCAAGGCTGATGACAAGATGGGGATCAGGTGTGCAGGTAGGCGGGTGGAGCCAGTCAGGTGACCAGGTGGGCGGAGACAGGGCGGAGAGCAGGGCAGGGCTGGAACACAGGGAAAAACAAAAGCACATGGACAGGGAAAACAAAAACAAAAACAAACCCGGCTAAGAAGCCGCAGTCCTGACAGACACGTACCACACACAATCAAGAATGGCCTTCCATACCTGGCCCTCTCTCCGTTCTCAGTATCACTGATCTCAGATCAGGAGGTGTGTGATCTGCCCACTCTCTCAGCACAGGAGTGAGAGGGATGGCAGCAGGAGGCTCTGTTCATCACTGTACAGTGGGCACACAGCAGCCCCTGCACACCACACAGCTCTAAGGCACCATATGCTATAATATGAACACATGTTCTGTTTATTCTGTGTGAAATTAGTGTCATATATAACAGGCAGATCTATGCAAACAACATCACACACTTTCAAACACAGACTCCTTCAGCGAGTGTCTGCTCTTCCTGCTCACTCTACTGCACCCTCAACAAGACAATTAAATATGCAAATCTGCAAATGCACTTTGCAGAGATGAGCTGGTGAACAGCATGTATGAGGAGGGTATCAGTGTGGGAACCGAGAGGCGAGCGCTTTGCTTAACCGAGCATTACAGAAGAGGCACAGCTGGCGGTGCTCCCAGCATGCAGCCTCCCCGTTACCACGACAGCAAGCGCTCTGCTGGCAAGCTGTCGCACATGGACCTGTGTCTCCTAAAGCCCACCTGTCCACCTCTCTGCTCCCAAAGCCCACCTGTCCACCTCAGTTTAACTGAAAGACTTAAGCAGAAACAGGAAGGAGTTTTTCTTTCTGATTGTGTTTTTTACTGAACAAATACATTCACACTGGTGTTTTCCACTTGGTTGTATTCAGCATCAATATGACAATAAAGAGCATGTGTGATTTTGTCTTGATGCACCTCCAAAATGAAGTCTAGATGATGACAGCTGAAATCTCTTTATGTGATGCATCAGCAGCAACATGAACAGCAAAAAGAATTATATTACCAAATTATAAGGCAGGCGGAGCATTACTCTTGGACCATTCGAGACCAGGAGGAGCAGACAGCTTCACCATGCAGAGGTCATGAGTGGTCACTGACTGCTTTGATGTGAATGAAATCTACATAAAGCAAACGTCATGGCTGTCTCTGTCAGCAGATCTCAACCCAAGTGAACATTTATGGTAGATTCTGGAGCAGCGCCTGAGACAGACTTTTCCACCACCATCAACAAAACACCACATGATGGAATTTATCACAGAAGAATGGTTATGCAGAAAGGTTATATCCCTCCAGTACAGTTCCAGACAGTCGCAGAATCTATGCTTAGGTACACTGAGGCTGTTCTGGTGGCTCTTGGTTGCCCAGTGATCTAATAAGATACTTTATGTGTTGGTGTTTCCCTTATTTGGCAGTTACCTGTGAAAACAGTCTGGTGGCTGTAATAAGGCCTGAAGATGGCACCACAGTCGCCCAGCTCCCCAACCAGCAAAAAGACATAAACCCATCAGTCCCTTGATGATGATGCATCAGGTTATAAGTGTGTGATCTAGTGGTCCACAGTTCATGACCGAACAAATCTTTTTGAACAAATCTTTTCACTTTTCTAAATCATTTATCATTTGACTCACCAGTCAGGACACTACATCAGTGGCTGTGACAGCGGTGGAGACAAAGTTACACTGGGGCAGGTTGCTGAGTATAATAATGATTAAGTGCCTACAGTTTGTTTGTTCTTTCAGTTCATGACTATGTGGGTCTGATACCGTTCGCCTCACTACTGATTTGTTCAGTGCTTCTAGTTAGTTCAGTTCATTCAGTACATCTTGCTCATTGAACCTCGTTCATTTTGTTTGGTGCGTTTCCATCTCTTGCCCACATGGTGACTGCATCTGTGAGATACTCTGCTCTGATTTAAACCTCCAATAATGTTGCATTTTGGAAAAATCTGATGCTTAAATCAGCGTAGAAAACAGGTGCCAACTTTCCACAATAAAATTAAATCTCTTTCTGGTAATTACTAATGAATGAGTACAATATGTGGAGTAAGGTGTGTGCTTGACTTCATTCACAGTGTCATAATCATATTAAAATTGCATTATTAATTTCATTATTAACATGCATGTACATGTGGCCACTGTCTCACTCCTCACCTGCAGAACACAGTGAAAACCATGTTTTATTTCAGTCGCCTTTTGTTAGATTTGCTCAAGCCATTAGGTCTGCAAACTTCCCAGTTACCTCCAGATATGCTAAACAGCTTGGACTTTTGTAGGCCCTCTTTCTTTACAACTTTTAGAATTGTTAGAAACATCTGAAACTCATTAATAAAAAAAACTACTTTCACATTGAAAGCTTATGCTGTCAAAAGCCACAAAAGATGGGAAGTCATGAACTGACCTCTGCATTAAACTCTAACACTGCTAAGGCTTCCCAGCACACTGATTTGATACATGCTGTGATACTTTAGTGACATTGGTTCACTTCACACAACACATAGCTACCACTGGCCAGATTGTTTAAGATTCAGACTTTATCTGAAACAACTAAACATATAGTCCACAGAGGAATAAAGGAAATAGCCATGTAAATATTCAGCTACTACTGTGTGAGATATAGTAATAATATAGACATTAGTTGCTACATTTTACATAAAATCGACCAATTATGTGTAATGTTACTTTGTAGTAAGCAATGCCATGCTCTGATTGGTGAAGTACCTGTGGGAAGGGTGTGTTGATTATTGTAATTACAGCACAGATCTAAACATTGAAAGGGTCTTGGTCCTTTTGGGCTGGTATTAGGACTGCACAAAGAATATTCCCAAAATGCCTTTTCTATTTCATGCCTTTCACAAGCGGATTCTGACATGTTAATGCATGCCTTGGTTACAGGTAAGTTAGATTGCTGTAATGCTCTTTTTACTGGTCTCTGAAAAAAAAAAAAAAACTATTGATCTGTTACAATATACAGAGTGTCTTCACCAAACACATGTCGTTAGACTCCAATGCAGAGCTGGGTTTTTCATTTCACTGAAAACTGTGCACCAGCACACCTACTTGAATAACTGCACATTTTCTGAACGTATTGAATTATTGTACAATTTCCTCTTGGCTCCCGTACCCTGGTGCAGTTACAGTGCGTATTCGTGTATATGAATAACT
>NC_050595.1:142500-157500 GCF_013368585.1 Megalops cyprinoides
TAAATGACAAAAAAATTGGAGATGTTTAAAATGAGAAATGTTTAAGTGTGCCAAATGAATAAATTTAAGTGAAAAGCTGCATATAATATCAAGAATGGACTATGCCTTTATTATTTTCATAGTCCAAATGATTAGACATTGTCATCTGACCTGACAGTGACATCCCTACTGCACAAGTCTGGATTTTTTAATGGGAAAAGTTTTAAAGTGAGAAAAAGGGAGCTGATTTAATTCTTGAGAGAATTAGTAGTCTATTTAATCCATGATAAACACAAAACCACACAAATTTCAGGCTGTCTGAATGAGTGTGAAATTATTGTGTGAGACAATACTTAACAAATTGGATGGATTTCATCAGATAAAAATAAAAGAATGAAAATGTGTGAGCAATTCAGATGAAAATGTCTTTGCTTTTCAAAGAGACAAGGTTGTCAGTCGATTCTGTTATTTTTTTTTAATTTGTTTTCTGGCAGTTGTCCATTTTAATTTGCTTACTTCTAATGAGGAATGGCAAGTCTCACAGAAGACCTGTGTAGAGATTACAGGGTGGATCGTCAGGTCTGTGGGAATGCCCCACAGTGTCATATTCTCACCTCTTACCTGTGCTGACCCTGCCTCAAGTCAAGCCATACACAATGAACATATTTTTATAAATAGGTTTATGTTAATGATATATGTGCAATTGTTAACACTTTTTAAAATTTTCTAACTGTGGATTTATGTGTGAAAGTGAAAACAGCTCTACAGCCATGTTTTTCTGCTGGCTTTTACAGCAGGGATGGTAATAGCCAGAGAAAAGGGGCATGATGCTGCTGCTGACCACAGCAAGCAATCAGAGGAAGAACACAGAGCGTCTGTGTGCTGGGGGGGCAGTCTGTGTGCTGGGGGGGCAGTCTGTGTGCTGGGGGGGCAGTCTGTGTGCTGGGGGGGCAGTCTGTGTGCTGGGGGGGCAGTCTGTGTGCTGGGGGGGCAGTCTGTGTGCTGGGGGGGCAGTCTGTGTGCTGGGGGGGCAGTCTGTGTGCTGGGGGGGCAGTGGGGCTTGTACTGGAACAGACAGCTTAGGCTCCAGATGTTGTCTATCAGTGGAAAAGGGGACCATAAGGGGTACATTAGGAGGGAGACACAGGTACCGCCTGACTGAGCCAGTCATTACTCTCTGACTTCCTCACGACATGACATGGGGGCGCTGCTGTCTGAGTATTTCAGATCTGAATGTGGAAAAATATTCATCCCTTCCTGCTCAGCGTACTACAGGAATGGCAGGATCAAATAGACTGGGCACATTTTCTCACACATTCAAACTACACTCTCCATGTTGTTTCACTGCAGTCTCAGTGTGGTCTCACTGCAGTCTCAGTGTGTTCTCAGTGCAGTCTCAGTGTGGTCTCACTGCAGTCTCAGTGTGGTCTCACTGCAGTCTCAGTGTGGTCTCAGTGCAGTCTCAGTGTGTTCTCAGTGCAGTCTCAGTGTGGTCTCAGTGCAGTCTCAGTGTGTTCTCAGTGCAGTCTCAGTGTGGTCTCAGTGCAGTCTCAGTGTGTTCTCAGTGCAGTCTCAGTGTGTTCTCAGTGCAGTCTCAGTGTGGTCTCACTGCAGTCTCAGTGTGTTCTCATTGCAGTCTCAGTGTGTTCTCACTGCAGTGTGGTCTCACTGCAGTCTCAGTGTGGTCTCACTGCAGTGTGGTCTCACTGCAGTCTCAGTGTGGTCTCACTGCAGTCTCAGTGTGTTTTCACTGCAGTCTCAGTGTGGTCTCACTGCGGTCTCAGTGTGTTCTCACTGCAGTCTCAGTGTGGTCAGTGGACCAGTGAAGGTGTAAAGCTGAACCCCAATGAGACAGTTAGTGAGTCACATGAGTGAATGATCAAACTTCAACTGGAGAGAAATACAGTAACGTGTTTATTAAATTAGTGCAAAAGACAGACATAACTCATTCATAACGTCATTGTTTTGATCTCTTTGCTCATGACTTATGGGGTCTTTCACACAAACACACGCAAACATACAATCTGTACGAGCACCAAACCAATGGCATCCCATAACTCCATGGTGTGACTCTGAGGGGCGGGACCATAAGCTATGAAACACAGGGCACACAGACCACCTGTCTGGGAATTAATCTAAGACTTTAAACCAAAAACATTCCTCATGTCCTCACTGGAGCAAATACCACAAAAAGAGGAAAAACATCAACAACATTAGAAAGAGTGCCTAAAATCTGCAAAAGATTATTTTTTTATTTTCTTAGGGTGCAGGGGAGTGACCAGTCTGCAGTCAATAGTACTCAACTTTTAATTTTTTTACCATGGTGTAAAAAAGTGTACTTTTGTCAAGTTTCACACCATTACTGTAAAAGATATGCTGTATTTCACTCAATAACAACTAATGCAATCAAAACAAAACAGAAAAAACTTTAGACTTCATTTCACCACCCTGCCTTAAAAGACTACCACGGCTGCAGAACACATAGGCGTATTTTTCTTCCTTTTAGAATAGAAAATGAGATCAAATACAGCAGTCTGTGACAAAAATAAAACTACAGATATACAGCTTTCAGCAGCTCAGACTTTGCAGACTGTCCATGCCCAGTGTTTTCTGGGAAAAACACAGGGACAACCAGGAGAGAGATGGAGACACAGGTAGAGGAACCCTGTCAGCTGGAGTCCATTCAGAGACAGGCGGAGATAGCAGGAAGGGACAGAGACGGAGAGACAGAGAGGGAAGGACAGAGAAGGAGGGACAGGAAGAGGCTGAGAAATGAGGGAGGGAGAGATAGAGGGAGAGAACAGTGGAGTGCAAAGCAAAGAGGTTTACTTGGAGAGCAGACTGGTATTCTCCATACAGCGCCCTTCAGAAGGCTGGCTGTAATGATCAAATATCTACTTTAATGTTTCTTATGCTGAGGAGTCTTCTTTTCTCTCCTTGTCCTCTTTTGATTGCGTGCGTGTGGTGGAGAGGGGTGTGCATGTGTGTTTCTTCAGTGTCACGAGAGAAGGATTTACAGGCCTGAAAAGAGAGGAGAGACAGAGAAGACAAAACAGAAAATGAAAGATCCTGATCGAGCCGATCAGGGGAAGGAAAAGAAGAATCTTTATTTACAGCATCATTCATATAATAAAATGCAGAACAAAGTGCCTCACAGATTGATTTCACCATCTTTAATGTTTTCCTCAGACAAATAAAATACACTAGCTAAATGCAAATTTAAAAGATTATAATGGATTTTTATCAAATGCAGATTTTTAAATTGAATTTAAACATTATTGCTGTAATTGATTGATGTTACCTAATGCTAACTAATGGCCACACTCATGCTATAATTTTGTAAAAATTAAAATTTAATAAAAAATGTAGGAAGCTGCTATAAAATGACAGAGGACTTCCTCTTATGTGTCAGGCGGTGTACTGCAGAGGTCTGTGTAATTACAGTATGGTCCTTAAGTTGTATGTATTGCTTTGCTTTGTCAATCTAGGGATGCATTTGTGATCTCAGCTCACGCTTGTTCATGTGTGGTTAGTGGTGTCCTGTTTATGCAACTTGATGGCGCTTCATTAGATGCACTGGATAAGAGTATCTGCTAAATTACAGTTAATGATTTAACTTAATGTAACGTAATGTAACGTAATGTAATGTAATGACTTATAACTGTATGCTATCATTCCATGCACCGACAACAGTCATGTTCACCTTGGTATGTCTTTGACTAGTTAAGCACTGTAACTTAACATAAAAATAAAAATAATGATTGCAAAAATACAGAAAGCCTTTTTTTATATTACATAAATATCATAAACTATTTAATTAACCATTAGATCAAAGTCCCTTTCTTTCTTAATGTGAAATAGCTATGTTTCATAACTTTACATTTACTAATGTAATAGCTAGTACACATGCAATCCGCAAACTAGCTTATGCTACCAAGCTAATATAACATTACTGATGCTAGCTAGCTCATATAGGAAAAGCTTGGCTTACTCAGACCTTGTAGCTTAAAAACATAAATGTGCTTTAGGCTTACATAGCTGGCTAGAGGCCTGAAAATTCTTCAATATCTCTCTCTGCATGCAAGCTAGCTAACAGAATTTAGGCTGTGATTTGCTCAAACTACACTGCCTTACTGTACTGGGAAAAAGTAGGAAATCCTAGCCGCAGATCTTAGCAATGCTTTGATTGTTGCTATATTTAAAAAGGGGGACAGGGCAAACTGTGAGAAATAAAGGGGAACCTCCCTCTTGTTCCCAACTGGTAAAGTACTCACACACAAACTTGACATCTGTTTTCCACCTCTCTCAGAAGAAATCCTCCCAGAGTCACAATTTGGCTTTTGCCCATCTGGCACAACCAACATGAATTTTACAGCATGATAACTGCAAGCAAAAGAAACCACTGCACATACCATTTATGGACTTAACAAAAGCCTTTGACACTGTAAATTGCAATGCCTTGTGGATGCTCACCACATTAGGCTGCCCCAACAAATTCACAATGTTACTAACACTGCTGCGTGACATGTCGGCAGATGTTCTCGTAACAGTGGCTCAGAAACCCAACCTTTCAACTGGGGTTAAACAGGGCTGCATCACCACACCCACTCTGTTCGCCAGTTTCATTGGGGCCATACTTCACCGCACTGGTCACGATCTGCCACAGGGAGTACAAACCCTTTACAGGACAAATGGAAGATTCTTTAACCTCAAATAGGTTTAAGGTAGGAAGACAGGGAGACAGACAGGCCCTCGGGCAGACAGGGCCTCTTTATGAAGGCCTCCATCACCCCCCCCCCCCCCCCCCCCCCCCCATCAATGAGCTTCCTTCAATTTCTAAACAAAATGGTATATTGCAGGTGCGAATAGTCATTACAAGTCCTGAATATTTTTTTCAAAACTGGGGGAATTCAAAATGTCCAGATATGGGGTAAGGCACAAACAGACCCAAATTCTCCACCAGTTACCACCTGACAATACATCACAGATCCCTACATACTGAAAACAACAGTCTTGACAACACGGACCACTTTCCATATCTTGGCTGCCTTCTCTTCTCCAAAGCCAACACTGGCGCAGAAACACACCATCACTGGAGCTGTAATGGTGGGGCCTTTGAGGGCCGCGGCAGTGAGACACTTCCCTTCAGCAAAGCAGCAGTTCAGTGAGCTGATGCATAGCCTGCCTATAGGAGGTACCTTAAAATCCACACCACCAAAGACACCACCTCAGAATCCTGGGAACTGGTGATGATGTCATGATACTGCTGCATTCTTTCTCCCATCGGTGGTCTGATTTAGACCAAAGGTGCATACTGCAACCTAGTGAGACGGCGAGTGGATTGCAGCACAGGCATCCTAAAATCTGTCTCCTCTAGAAAACGATAGCAACTCTGGAAAAAAAAAGTAGAGAGAACTTCTTTCTGAAAGTGGGGGTCACATGTCCCCCACACCCCTTTCTACCTCCCTGGAAAAGCTCTTCTAAGTTGATGAGGAATCGGATATGTATTCAGGTGCTAAACCATTCTGTGCTTTAAAAACCAGTAAGAGAACTTTAAAAACAATTCTAAAAGATTTAGGCAGCCAGTGCAGAGATACAGGGTCAGTGGTGATATGAGCCCTTTTCATCTTCATGTCAGGATTTGTGCTCCTTCACTCTGGATTAGATTTGGATTTTCTTTATTTCATCACTTTGCTTTCACCCTTTAGGCATTGCATCGCTTCCCAGAATCCCTGGCTATGATGTGTCTGAGGTTAGGCAGCCATCAGAACAGCTTCTGTTGCCCCTGGAGACAGTTTTTGCACTGCAGTGCAGCAGCAGTGCAGCCCAAAGACTGCACTCAGGCTAACAGCACTCTCAGCCTGACCCACTCCCACTCAGGCTAACAGCACTCTCAGCCTGACCCAGTCGCACTCAGGCTAACAGCACTCTCAGCCTGACCCAGTCGCACTCAGGCTAACAGCACTCTCAGCCTGACCCAGTCCCACTCCCACTCAGGCTAACAGCACTCTCAGCCTGACCCAGTCTCACTCCCACTCAGGCTAACAGCACTCTCAGCCTGACCCAGTCCCACTCCCACTCAGGCTAACAGGACTCTCAGCCTGACCCAGTCCCACTCAGGCTAACAGCACTCTCAGCCTGACCCAGTCGCACTCAGGCTAACAGCACTCTCAGCCTGACCCAGTCCCACTCCCACTCAGGCTAACAGCACTCTCAGCCTGACCCAGTCCCACTCAGGCTAACAGCACTCTCAGCCTGACCCAGTCCCACTCCCACTCAGGCTAACAGCACTCTCAGCCTGACCCACTCCCACTCAGGCTAACAGCACTCTCAGCCTGACCCACTCCCACTCAGGCTAACAGCACTCTCAGCCTGACCCAGTCCCACTCCCACTCAGGCTAACAGCACTCTCAGCCTGACCCAGTCCCACTCAGGCTAACAGCACTCTCAGCCTGACCCAGTCCCACTCCCACTCAGGCTAACAGGACTCTCAGCCTGACCCAGTCGCACTCCCACTCAGGCTAACAGCACTCTCAGCCTGACCCAGTCCCACTCCCACTCAGGCTAACAGGACTCTCAGCCTGACCCACTCAGGCTAACAGCACTCTCAGCCTGACCCAGTCCCACTCCCACTCAGGCTAACAGCACTCTCAGCCTGACCCAGTCCCACTCCCACTCAGGCTAACAGCACTCTCAGCCTGACCCAGTTGCCCTCAGGCTAACAGCACTCTCAGCCTGACCCAGTCCCACTCAGGCTAACAGCACTCTCAGCCTGACCCACTCCCACTCAGGCTAACAGCACTCTCAGCCTGACCCACTCCCACTCAGGCTAACAGCACTCTCAGCCTGACCCACTCCCACTCAGGCTAACAGCACTCTCAGCCTGACCCAGTCGCACTCAGGCTAACAGGACTCTCAGCCTGACCCACTCCCACTCAGGCTAACAGCACTCTCAGCCTGACCCACTCCCACTCCCACTCAGGCTAACAGGACTCTCAGCCTGACCCAGTCTCACTCAGGCTAACAGCACTCTCAGCCTGACCCTCACACTGTCCACCAAGGGCTGCCTGTTTTACAGAGAGGGCAGCGGGGTGTTGTAGTGGTCAGGAGCAGCAGTGTGGTGTAGTGGTAAGGAGCAGCATTGTGGTGTAGTGGTAAGGAGCAGCAGTGTGGTGTAGTGGTAAGGAGCAGCATTGTGGTGTAGCGGTAAGGAGCAGCATTGTGGTGTAGTGGTAAGGAGCAGCAGTGTGGTGTAGTGATAAGGAGGAGCAGTGTGGTGTAATGCTGAGGAGCAGCAGTGTGGTGTAGTGGTAAGGAGCAGCAGTGTGGTGCAGTGGTGAGGAGTAGGGCTTGTAAAGTAAATAAAATGTGGTGCCTAACCAAGAGTTTCCTGATAGGCAATCATATTTCCAGCTCTCTTGGAATGTCTAATGATCTAGGGATTGTGAGGATTGTTAAATGTGTTTACTTCAAGCTGTAACTGGCTGAAAAAGAACTTTAAAAGCATCCAAGAGATGCCAGGTGCTCTGTGTTTAAAAGCAGCTGGATGAAGCAGCAGTAATTGGGGGTCCATCTGGTGTGGCTCTGAGCTCAGCTACACTGTCACACAAGTACCAGGCTGTAAGCGCAAAGACTCAGAGCCAGTCAGTGTTGATGACAGTTACACCTGTGACCATCCTCCTTCACTGTGATGCACTGTAGGACTCAGAGGGAGAGCTATGCGCTACTGCTTTACCAGGGTTTTGTATGCCAGAGGGCTGAGAGAAGAAGGTTGTCCCAGTGAGGGGAGCCTGGCATGCAAAATGAAATCTTAATAGCCATCTAAAAGCAGAAAGGGAGAAAAATGCACAAAAGAAAAGGTATAATGCATCACACAGTAAAGTATTTGAACCTGTGCTTCCAGAGGTGACACTGTGTCTCTCATTACCCCCCTAACCCTAACCCTAACCCCGGGGTGAAGGAGGCCAGTGTGCTGAAGAGGGACCCTAACCCCGGGGTGAAGCAGGCCAGTGCGCTGAAAGGGGACCCTAACCCCGGGGTGAAGCAGGCCAGTGCGCTGAAGGGGGACTCCTCCCACTCAGTTCTGGCCTCGGAGTCAGATGTTCAGCCTTGCTGGTTGATGTGTGATACGTCTCTACTCCAGGGCCACTTCAAATGAGATTACAAGCCAGTTTTTGAAAAATGCGAAATGTAATTTTTGGAGACGTTCTGAAATGAACTGAAGCGTGTGCTGCTGCATTCAGGGCCGATCGAAGAGAGCCGGCTTCCATGCGGGGAATATTTAATAGGAAGGATTATTGATTCCCTTTGCTTTCCACTGCCCCCTCTTTATAGTGTAATCTTAAGGGGGAAACTAAAGTTGAACAAGCCCCAGGAACTCAGAGAAGGGACCTGCATTTCAGACGCACTCTGTGGAAGCACCGTAACTACAGGCCCCATCAGCCAGACTCAGCCCCACGATAAACACAGCAGCCAGCTTCCTCCAAGACACTTAAAGCTACAAAACAGGAAAAAATGCTGTACAACTGAATCGATGCACCCTCACTTTTCAAACTTTTATGAGCAGTAAAGTTGTGAACCCTAGAGAATCTATATGGGAAGAAAGCCTGGCATCTGCTGCAGAGGAAGGCTGGTCAGTAATGCGGAGGAAGAGAGAGCAGGGCTGATGCCGACTGTTTGATCTCATTAGCGTCACTCTGGCTGTGAGAAACAGCTTCTGACGGCTGGCATGTGGAGTTGCAGCAACACGATAACTCACTTTGCTCTCTCCCCTGACATGCCCCCCTCACCCCCCCGCCTGCCCCTCCCTCCCCTGCTCGCCCCCCTACTCGACTCACAGCAGATAGTTAATATTCTCGTCTCATCTAAGGGGCAGAAAAATCTTATGATTTCATTTTTTCTTTGATTTTATTTTACTTCGTTCCCCATCTCTGTCAGTCTCTATTTTCACATAATTTTCTGAGCACAGAATATTAATTTTGTATGATTTCACCACACAAATGACACAGCTGATCAATATCTTACACAAACCCATAGGAAGCAAAACCCATAATAATAAATAGAATGTATTATAAACTGGAACAAAACCAACCTGGGTACATGTATAGAAGACTGAAACAGCAGGAACAGAACTTAGGCATGAAAAGAAGATTGATTTTTCTACCTCAAAATAATTGGGCCTCTGAGTTTGCTAGAAAATGACCATGTCATCAAGCCAGCAGTAAAAACCACAGTGAGGTACACAGGGCCTTGTGGGTACAGGGCCTCTGTATGGTTTTGGGGAGGTGCCCTCTATTGAAGGCCTCATGGAGATGGACTGTATATAAAATGTGATATATGATCACATCACATACCCAGGTTTTAATATGAGTCTGACAGGAATATCAGCTATAATAAAATTACATAAGACAATGGAAGTGGACTAAGCCTCGTTTCCTCACACTCACTATTAGCTACGTGAAAGGTAGCGAGCAGCTTGATTTGTGGCTGTTGTGTGCACGCTTACCAATTCCCTTCTGTAGCGAAGGGCAAGAGCAGTCACCCCACCCGGCCTCGAACCCGGGTCTACGGGGTACCAAACTGCAGCTTTGACTGCGACGTCAAAGAGCCAGGCTCATTGGTATGGCAGTCAGAGCGCATACTCAACCGCAGTGACAGCACTCTGTCACACCTTCATATAGAGGATTCCTGGCGTTTTCCGCCCACACATGCGTTTGAAATTTCCAAACCTGCTGGCAGAAAGGGGTGTGCTAACACCCCACGTTAAACTGCCACAGAACACCAGCATCTCTGATGAATCACGTCCCCCACTAAACTGGTCCATTTGGCTGCGTGGAGTTTCTTAGGTTTTAAAAAGACAGACAGGGTTGAAAAAGTCGCTCCAACCTGCAGGCAATGTGGAAAGAATGTGGAAATGAGACTGCCTCTGCCTCTGTGAGACTCCCTCTGCTTCTGCCTCTGAGACTCCCTCTGCCTTTGCCCTTGTGAGACTCCCTCTGCTTCTGCCTCTGAGACTCCCTCTGCCTCTGTGACTCCCTCTGCCTCTGACTCTGACTATGACTCTGCCTCTGCCTCTGCGACTCCCTCTGCCTCTGCCTCTGTGACTCCCTCTGCCTCTGACTCTGCCTCTGCCTCTCCCTCTGAGAGACTGCCTCTGCCTCTGCCTCTGAGACTCCCTCTGCCTCTGACTCTGCCTCTGCCTCTGAGAGACTGCCTCTGCCTCTGTGAGACTCCCTCTGCCTCTGCCTCTGTGAGACTGTCAGAGTTGAGTCTTTTTTCCAGCACACAAAACTTAATTTAGCCTGGGTGTGTTAACACTGCTGTTCTAATGACTGTGTCTGATGGAGCGGCGCGTTGTGCGATATTAGCAGCCTGTGAACAGGCTTTCTGTGCTGAGTCTCTCTGGTTTGGTTAGTGAGCAAATGGCATGCTCTTATATAAAGGTTTTCTGTGGTCTGAGCTTAACAGTGACCATCAGTAAACCCACAGTTTTCTCTTGCAGCCTTTCTGTGATTTTACTGAATAAATGTGTGATGGAACTTGTTTGCTCGTTGTAACTTATTTGCTAACACAGATACATTAGACACATTCCTAGTGAGCCGACCGCATCCTGTCTGCATCCTGTCATTATTGCTATTATTTTTCAAAATTGGTTGGGTACCTGTTGCATGTGTGGGTGGAGGTTTGGAGTGTGTTATGCTGGTGTATGTGTGCATGTGTGTGAGTGTGTGTGTGAGTGTAATATTCTACTGTGAGTGTATGTGCATATGTGTGTGAGTGTGTGCATGTGTGTTATGCTAGTGCATGTGTGCATGTGTGTGCATGTTATTCTTTTGTGTATGTGTGCACACACATTATTCTGGTGTGTGTGTGTGTGTGTGTGTGTGTGTCTGCATATTCTATGTGTGCTCATGCTCTGGCGAATTTGAGCTGGAGGCGTTTTTTGACAATAACATCAAATACAGTCAGATGCGGTACATTTCCATGTGCAAATTTGTTCTATTAATATTTCATTAATCATGTTTCTTCTGTATTTCAAAGATCTGGAAGCAGTTGCTGGTTTGTGTGTGTAATTCACGGCTGTGGGTGGTTCTGGGAGCATTTCTGTAAGTGACACCACTGAACCAGGCAGGTGCTCACAGCTCACCTGAGTTGCAGAACGCTGTATGTCTGCATGCAGACACACCACATCACATCTGACACTACATGAGAGGGAGCTGTGAAATGCACAGCCACTCCTGCCTGCTCACTGCAAGGATCCACTCGCCTTTATGTTATATAGATGTGTCAGTCTAATGATCTGTGCCTGATAATGGCTGATTGACTAAGAGGATGTAATGAGTGCACAGCCCGTACAAGTGGCCTGTACAGGAGTATGCAGGGAGAGAGGGTGTAGCGGGTGAGAGGGTGTGGCAGGGATGGAGAGAGGGTGTGGCAGGGATGGAGAGAGGGTGTGGCAGGGATGGAGAGAGGGTGTGGTAGGGTGAGAGGGTGTGGCAGGGGGAGAGGGTGTGGCAGGGAGAGAAGGTGTGGCAGGGAGAGAGGGTGTGGCAGGGAGAGAGGGTGTGGCAGGGGGAGAGGGTGTGGTGGGTGAGAGGGTGTGGCAGGGGGAGAGGATGTGGCAGGGGGAGAAGGTGTGGCAGGGAGAGAGAGTGTGGCGGGTGAGAGGGTGTGGCAGGGGGAGAGGGTGTGGTGAGTGAGAGGGTGTGGCAGGGAGAAAGGGGTGTGGTGGGTAAGAGGGTGTGGCAGGGAGGGGGTAGGGTGTGGCAGGTAAGGGTGTGGTGGGTGAGAGGGGTGGGGCACCTTTCAAACTGAGATGGAAGAATATAATGGTGATATTGGCATCACTAAACAAAACAGACATTAATAGAGCAGATGAAGACGAAGATGAATCCCAGCTGTTCTTAAACTAAATATTTGTGGATGCTGTCTATAATAAGCATACGACAACAGCATGTAACGACATTCTGACTTCCCAGTCGTAGGTATAGATGAAATGTTGCCGAAAAGGAAAAAAGAAAATAATGTTCATATTCAGAGACTCACATGTGTGACGGAGCTGAACTTCTGCATGCATTCTCTACTGTAAGCAGTCATGTGTCCATGCCAAATCTCTGGCTGAAATAAGCAAGACTTTGAAAGGACTCAAATGCCTGAATAAATTCTAGAACAAAAAAGCTTGCCCTCTTGCCCCTTGTCTTCTCTATCAATGAAATTTGTGTCTGAAACACAGAAAGTATGTGGGAGTACACATTACTGAGCCAAAGCAGGGGTGAAACGGTGCACAGTGATGTGCAGGGGCATAATCACTCTTGTGCAGTTCTGAATCACAGCCCTCTTCTTTGGAGCGATTTGGGGGCAGAGTCCTCTCCCTGCTGCTCTCCTGCTGAATGAATGTCATGTTTCATGGCTATTGTGGAGACCAATGCGTTCAGGTACACCGCCTGCGGGGTCAACAACCTGTGGCCTTTTAACCCTTTAGCCCCCTGACAGGATGCCCCACCGCTGAGCGAGAGAACGTGTCTGCTATACACAGCCTCCTCCCCCGCCCCGTGCAGACAGATTCAAAATTACAGTTTGGCAAGTAAGTCATACACTGTATATAATTTTAAATCTATTGATTACATTAGTTTGCATTTTTGTTCCCAGCAAACTGAATTGCACGTTGTGTGTGTGAATAGTGAATCTGGCCCAATGGCCAAAGGCTAGATATGGTTGTCCCCCCACTCCCACAATACAATGCTTGACAGAATGCTTCCTTCAATAGTACGCCTCTTCCTCACTGCAACAGCCTACGGCACAGCTGTACTCTGCTGGCTGCACAGAGGGTGGATCCTACAGTTCAGGTTACTGCATGCTGTTAACCTTCCTTCAGTGGTGACATCATCACATTAGCAGCGAGGCCTGGGACACACTCACAGAGGGAGGAGAGAAGGAGCAGGCCGAGCAGCAGCAGGCTGGACCCGGCCGAGCTGGCCCTGCTGCAGTCCATCTTGCTTTTCTTGCAGGTGCACACCTGGACCTTGATGTCGGTGCTGTTGGAGAGGGGGGGCACCCCGGAGTCGGTCACCAGCAGGGGGAGGTTATAGTTGGCTCGCTTCAGATTATGCAGCAGTGTGACCTGGGAGTGCGTACCTGCCAAAAACAACACCTGTTGAAGACACACACAAACACACACACACACACACACACACACACACACACACACACACACACACACAAACACACACACACACACACACACACACACACACACACACACACACAAACACACACAAACACACACACACACACACACACACACACACACACACACACACACACACACACACACAAACACACACACACACACACACACACACACACTCACTCACACAGAGACCTATACACCAAACTCCAGCTGCCCCATTCCTACTGCTGTCAAACACCGGTCTGAGGGGGTGAAGTCCAATAATCCAGTTTCAACTCATATTTATTCATGGCATGCATTGCAATAACCGACACAGCCCACAATACACAGCATATTTCCTGCCTCTTAATTTAGAATGTCCTCTTAATAGACACAGCTCAAAATGTCTGTGGTTAGGGGCAGAAGGTAGACCCCTCCTGCTTAACTCAGGGATTACTCTGCCTCATTTGCACACATTGGAGCTAAATATAGCTGAACACATTTGGGAGGCCTCCCCTGGGGGGATTGTGGTGGATTTCAGGACCAGGCTTTGGGTGACTCTACTGGGGACCTGGTGGTGTGTCCTAATCTGTCTGCCGAGGGGGAAAATCTCACTGCTAATCCATTTGTGGAGGGTGGGAAGGTGCAGAAAGCATGTTGAATTTCACTGCTCTTCAGAAACTCTTCCATGTGCTATGACATGAACTATTCTGGATATTTGCAGTGTCCACACACCATCCTCAAAATCTGGACTCTCAAAATCTCTTCTCATCAGCTGTGGTGGACATTACTGCCACTCTAATTATGCCTCTTGGAGTGAGGCTACTGCAAGCAGGAACTGGTCCAGATAAACACCCTGTCCTGCTCCCTCTAGCCAGTCACGTGGAGGCATATCCCTGATGGATGGGCAGGATGGACAGGATGGCCACCACTCTGGCTTCAGTTTCATGATGCAGATCTGGCCAGCGCTTCCACGCACACCGCAGCATCCTGACTGCAGTGCACCAGGGACAGCTCTCCTCAGGCTTGGGGGTGGGATCACCTCCATTCCTGAGAGGAGGAGTCCGGATGTGATGTCTCATTGCATCACTCCATCCAGCAACGTAGGATCCACCCTTGTTTCTTTCTTGATCTGAAAAGCAGTGACATGGGTACCTTTGCAAAGTAAACATTCTCCTGCTTTCTGTCTTCAGTATGTTAAGAGTGAGCTCTCAGTGCTTCATTCTGCCTGTATGCAGACCAAACTAACATCAGCAGGCGATGATCCATCAGGTAAATGTCCTAATTAGTGATGGAGCTTCTTTGCAATCTATGGGCACTGTCTCTCTGCTTTGCTCTTTGCTTTAAACAAACCAACCCAAATATGTGTGAGGGGTGTGTGTTTAGCCCTAACCCTCACAGAGCGTTCATCCAGTTGGACTTTCTCCAACCACAGTCCACCCCTCAGGGCTGGGGAGTTTCCTTTGACCACACAGACAGGTTGCTTCTCTCTGTCCACTCAGCTCCACATGGAGTCTGAACAAATGGTTTCCTCAGGCCTCTTTCCACTTCACATTATCTGCAATTAGTTCAGGAGTTTAATTCACACTGCGGAATTCTACCATGCTTTTGCAGTACCTTTAGCAATGCCTTTCATACTTAGCAAAATGTTTCTGATATAGTTCATGCATGGTTATGAAGTACTGTGGTGATAAAGTACATTTTTATGTAATAGTATTTACTTAAAAGTATTTACTTTTACACACACTAATGTATGTAGAATGTAACACATTTGAAAGCAAAGCATGTCTGTTTTAGTACTACATGAAAAAAGCAAAAAATTGTAAATGTAAATTGAGAACAACAATGCAGTT